>NW_003852471.1:6536315-6563469 GCF_000181295.1 Otolemur garnettii | reverse complement strand
TTTTTTTTTTTTTTTTTTTTTTTTTTTTTTCAGTTTTTGGTTGGGGCCAGGCTTGAACCCACTACCCCTGGTATATGGGGCCAGTACCCTACTCCTTGAGCCACAGGCACCACCCGAAAATACAAAGCTTTTTAAAAAACTTGTACATCTATGATTTATATGTTCTATGAACAAGCTAATATACAATATACATATCAATCCAACAAATATAAAAAATCAAACCACAATTATTTAAATATTTTATAAATTCTCAGCTTCCATTTCAGTCCCCGTAATTCTTAGCCCTTTACTCCTACCAGTGCCAAATATGCTCCGTTTTCAGTTTTAATTTGAAACTGAAGGCCTTTATTTTAAGCCCCTTCTGTTCACTTCCCAATTCTAATTAACAATTTGTACACTTGAGAAATATAGCACGGTTTATTTTAAGACTGATTTTTTTCAGCGTGGCCTACTTAATTTGTACGCAGGCCAAGAAATTAGAGATAACTGCTTTTAATTACTAAAAAAATAGGTTTTAAAAATGCTGAGTCATGCCGACTATATCATACATTCTTTGAGCAACATAAATATCTCAATTTGATCATCTTTCAGAAAGATTCAAAAGCATATGATTGTCGGTTACCGATCAGGGAATACCTTGTGAGAGGATGCTAACAGGAGAAACATTAATGGAGGTAAATAAGGATAATACATATACAGTCGGACCCATCATATCCATGGGTTCCACATCTGTGGATTCAAGACACAGTGGATCAAAAATATTATTAAAAAGAATTTCATCCTACTGAAATGTACAGACTTTTTTTCTTGCCATTTCCTAAACAACACATTATAACAACTATGTATGTAGCATCTACATTGTACTAGGAATTGTAAGTAATCCAGGGATGGTTTGAAGTACGGGGGGAGGACATGCATTGGCAAATAGTATGCCTTTTGATAATATGTGCATATCAGGGACTTGAGCAGCCCTTATTCCTAGAAAAGGTTTTGGAATAAATTCCCCATGGACAGTTAGGGACAATTAGTGTACTATTTTATGGCTTTAGTTTGCAAAGCAATTCCATATACGCAATTGCTTTCAACTTTTACCACTCTGTGATGTAGAGACTGCCTTATACATGACCTCTTTCTGCCCTTGGTACCTCTAGCCTCTCCAATTGCTATAAGAAGATGCTACATAACTCAGCTTGTATGTTCCTTTATCCAATGCCCCAGTCTCTTCTGTAGAAAAGTTCATTGTTCCAACCTCTATGGGATTAATATGTCTGTAATGACCTGTCTTATTAAACTTACCCAGCTGATTAGGTAATGGTTGGCGTATACCTACAAACTGTGACCTCCCCAAGGGTTAGGACTACAGTTTTATTCACTCTGGATCCTTAGCAGTCATTGTCATGTCTGCCAAGCTACATGTGCTCAGGAAATCTATGATTAATTCATTTATTTCTTCAACAAATATTCGTTGAGTGGCTCTGGTGTGAGTGGCTCAATGAATATGTTTCAATTTTAGTTCTAACTCCTCGGGATACAATAGTGAACAAATGAGATAAAAATCCCTGCCCTGGTGGAACTTTCATTCTAGGGACAGAAGATAAATGCTAAACAAGTCAGGGTTGTCCATGGAAACAGAACCTGTAAGATATATAGACATATAAGAAAAGACTTACTATGCTCACTGGCTCATATGATTAGGGAGGTCCAGATGCCTCACCATATTCCATCAGCAAGCTGGGGAACCAAGGAAACTGACCGTGTGTGATTCAGTTCAGAACCCTGAGAACTAAGGGAGCCAATGGTGTAACTCCCAGTTTGACACTGAACGTCTGAGTACTGGGGAGGTAGGAGGAGGAGAAGGGGTACCAGAGTAAGTTCTGGCTCCTAAGGACCAAGAACCAAGTGCTGTGGTGTCAGAAAGGAGAAGATGGATGTCCCAGCTCAAAAAGCAAGAGAGAATTCATCACTCCCCGCATCTTTTGGTTCTATCTGTGCCCTTGATGCATCAGATAGTCACACCCACATGGGTGAGATCAGATCTTTTTTTACTCAATCCACTGATTGAAATTCTCTCTTCTGGAAACACTCACAGATATACCCAGAAATAATATTGAACCAGCTGAATACTCCTTAACCCAGTCAAGCTGATGCATAAAATTAACTATCATAGCCAGTAAAATGTATAGTATTTTTGGTGATTGTAAGTGCAATGGAGAAAAAAATTGAGCAGGAAGTGGCAGTGCTGAGATCAATTGGTTCGTTGACAATGTGACATTTAAGTAAATAATTAAGAGGGAGGGAATTTGCATGGTCTATTGGAGGCCAGCAGGGCTGGGATAGAGTGAGCAAGCAAGAGCCAGTAATGGGGGTGGGGAGATAAATTGGGAACCAGATCTACATCGTCAAAGGCTATTGCAAAGATGGGTTTTGTCTCCAGTTGGAAGTCATAGGAGGGCTTCCAGCAAAGTAGTCACATATTCAACTTAGGTTTTAGCAAGATTACAATCATTAGAAGAATGTATATATAAAGAAATGTATGCATAAAGCAAGAAGCATGTTGCCTCGGGTGAATTAGGTGGCACTTAAACAACTTGGGACCAGAATTCATGCTTCCCGGCCTAAGTCGAATTCTTTTTCTAACATTGCTTACCCAGAAATAGTTTGCAGAAATTTGAATATGGTTGAAGGGAATGATTTAATTTCCTTGCAAACTGTTCATTGATTACGTCTAGGGCCAGTTGATTACCCTCAAGAAAAATCAAAAGAAATTCAATCAATCCTGATATTTTAACTGGATGACCTCAATGTTCTACATATGTTGAATATTTAATATGTCCACATGTTTGCCATTGTTCGGGGATGAAACATTTGAAAAGTGAGGCTGAATTGTTCCTTTTCCATTTGGCTGCCTTTGGGTTATTTATGTACCAAATTGGCCTCTTCAATTTTATTTATATTCAAGACAAGTATCCCTTAGGGGCAAGTATCTATGCATTTGAAAACTACATGGCATTTCTTTCTTTCAGAAAAAGATCAAAATCTTAGCACATAAGTAATAGCAAAGAAATTTGTTTTATTTCCCACTCCACCCCAATTGGGATCCTTAGCCACAGAAGGTCAACCTGCTGTTGTATTGGCATAATGTTGATCACATCTCTCTCTAAAATAGTTCTCTAGTGGGAAAACTGCCCACCTGTACAGCTGACTTATCACTAGTATTACAATATTGCTAAATTGTCATAACTGAAATAAAATTCCTGAACAGCACATTTATATTATTTATAATTTCATTGGAAAAGTATATTATGGATGATAATTAAAATTATTATTAAATGAAATAAAAGTGATTCCAGAGTAGGAATTTGAGAAAAGGAAGAGATGTGAATATTTAATAGGTTTTCATTAAAGACAATGAACTAAAAACTGAAAGTTGTCATCTATATAATGCAATTTTTGAAACCAGAGAAAAGAACCCCTATTTTTTCAGGTAGGGAAGCAAAATTCCAGGGAAGAGGAGCTGTCCCGAGGGTTAGGGACAGGTCATGATCTGGCCTTAGATGCCATGACTCCTCTTCCATCGCTGTCTAAAGGCCCCAGGCACCTGAGTGTCACATCAGCAGAATTTCAGCAGCTGTAGAATAACAGCCCTACTGACCTATTTACAAAGTGAAGTCACATACGTCATCTCATTTGTTGATTTATCAACTTGCTTACACTCAATAACTTACCTATTATTTCAGTTACTAGTCTGTGTCCAGACATGTATCTCCAGTCTCTCTCCAGACCCATCTCTCACAAGCCATGTGGGATTTAAAGTTAAAAATCATCCGATGGGGGGCACCTGTGGCTCAAAGGCAGGGCGCTGGCCCCATATGCCAGAGGTGGTGGGTTCAAACCCAGCCCCAGTCAAAAACTGCAAAAAAAAAAAAAAAAAAAAAAAAGAATCATCTGATTAAAGCTAAGACTTGGGCTCACATTTCCCCCCATGCCCATCACCTTACGGCTTGCCAATAGCTTGCATAGCCTAGCAACACTTCAAAAGATAGTTTTTGTTGTTGTCCTTAAGGGCAATATCTACTTTATAGGGTTGCCAATTTTTTATTTTGTTGAGTAATTTTTTTAAGTACCAACTTTTGGCAACACCGTTTTACTCCATGGTCGTCAGTGCTCCAGTTGTTAAGCCCGAAATTCTTCCAAGTGGCCCCAACAGACAAATCCGAGACACACTCCGATGTAAAAGGCACGAGGTGAGTTTTATTCAGGCCCCAGGAAGCCCGGACTCTCCTGGCATGCAAGCTGAGGACAAGCCCCGAACTCGGGGTAGAGCAAGTTTTTATGGGATACAGAAAGCGAGAAGGGTAGGGTTGGATACGAGTGCACTTTTGATTGGTGGTTGATGATTTCACTAGTACAGTTACATTCTTGATTGGTGGTTGATGATTTCATTAGTAAAGGAGGATTTGGATTGGTACAGGTGAGGAGGGCTTTCTTAACCGGGGCTAGAGGTGGTGTAGCCTAATTAGGTAGTTGAAGGAGAATACCTGAATTTCAAGGAAGTAGAAACCTATTGCCTATTATCGGAGCTTGTTAGGAGACTGAAACTTATTGCCTATTATGGCAGCTGTTCAAGGAAACTGATACTTATTGCCTATTACGGCAGCTGTAAGGAGACTGAAACCTATTGCCTATTATGGCAGCTGTCTGCCTAAGGTGTCTCAATCAGTGGCTGTGCAAGCAGGTGTGGGGAAGGCAGCAGGGAGTGGCCCTGCAGTTTTAACAGAGCTTATGTAGTAGACAACAAAATGGCACCGGTCTGGCCTTTACACAGTGACTAGTTCAAAGTCAGCCTTTGAACACAGGACCCTTCAGGACTTAAGCTGGGTCTTCTGAGTCCTCAGCCAGGGCCAAAATTGCAATTTAGTTTTAAAAATAAAAAAAATCACAAAACTAGTAACTACAGCTTATTATAATTAGGTATGTAAACCAAGAGAATGAATGTTATGGAGGTTTGGGGGAAACATGGGAGGAAACATGGAGAGGGGGTTTGACTGGTTGAAACGTGTTAAGTCAAGGAAGAAGAAAGAGGCACTGAACCAGCTAAAGGACCATTAGCAAGCCAACAATTGGGGGTCTCTGAAAAATTATACAAGATAAGGCAAATGTAAGGTGGTATTTGATGTAAATCATTGTACTGGGTTAAGGTGACCAGATTTTAACATGGGTAAAGCGGGACACCATTGACCGGGTGGGGGTGGAGGGTGGGTTCTTAATTAAAAATTTGGTCTATATGGAGCAACAAAAATTTTCATAGAATGCAAAAATAGTATTGTACTATATATTTTTTAAATTTCAACATAAGTACAATTTACAAATATAATACATTTAAAAAAATTATGTATAGGGCAGTGCCTGTGGCTCAAAGGAGTAGGGCATTTACATTAGCCTTTTCATTTCCAAATGAAGTTACATTAACCTCTTCGTTCCCAAATGGAGTTACATTAACCTTTTCAGCAGCCAACTGTATATTCCCTTCCTATTGTCCCGCCCTTTTCTTTCCAATAATGGGGACTTTTTAAAAATGCTGCAGGACGTGGGACAAATTGTTAAAAATCTGGACTTTCCCGCCAAAAGTGGGACGCCTGGTCACCTTATACTGGCTGCACTTAAGAAGTAGAGAGGTTGGAGAAGGGGAGCTGGGAGGGCTGAAGACAAGAAGAAAGGGAAGACGCTGGAGGTAGTAATTAGAAAGACTCTTGCTAAGATCAGGAATTAGAGAGGAATTAGAAGTAGAAATAAAGAGTGAGATCTGAGAATTGTAATGAAGAGAATAATGTGCTGTGTTATGAGCAAGTTAACACGGCCATTACAGCACCCATGAGCACTCAGTAATTGTGGGTTACACAGATTTTCAATGCCATTAATTTGGCAATTAATCATAAGCTGTCTTGTGACATTCTTTATCTTGTTGTTTGAACTATTACTTCTTGCACTGTTTAACTTTTTACCTAATGATGTTTTATCTCTTTAGGGTTAGGGTATTATGGATGAAGCTGGCTTGTGGGAGCAAAGTTTCACAATTCTGTGTGAGAGAGAAATAAAGCGAATATATGGATGAATTGTATCTGTAATATCCAGGACAGCCTGTGTGTCCCAATCCTATGCAGGCTGTAGACAACCCATCTGACACATAGGCACATGTGTGACAGCAGAGAGAAGATATTAAGGTGAATTAAAACAAGGCACAATTTACAGCACATGGGTCACACCCTTCCATTTGATCTAACAATCCCATTACTAGGTGTCTACTCAGAGGGAAAAAAGTCATTTTACCATAAGGACATATGCACTTGAAAATTTATTGGAGCTCAGTTCACAATCTCTAAGATATGGAATCAACCCAAGTGTCCATCTACACATGAATGGACTAATAAGCTATATGCTATATGGTATGGTATGGTACAGTACAGTATGGTATGCCATGGCATGGTATGGTACAGTGTGGTATGGTATGGTATGGTATGATATGGTATGGTACCATGGTACATTTTATTTTTTCATTAATCGTAGCTGTGTACACATGGGGCACAATGTGCTGGTTTTATATACAATTTGAAATACTTTCATCAAACTAGTTAAAAGAGATAGCATGAGATAGGTTAGGGTCTGCAAAGAAGAGTTTTCACATGCCAGCTGTGGGCCAGCGCTTGTCTATACAAAGTTTTCACAGGTCTCTCTCCAGTGCAGTAAGAAAAACAAAGGACGTGTATGTAAGAGATTAGTGTAGACTCATAGATGGCACCGCTCAGATACGTGGCTAGATAATCTTCTATAAAGAGGACCTTTTGTTCTGTATTGCAACTAGGAATCATTTCTAGGTTTAGAGGGTGCTATGATATTTTTGACTGATATGATGGTGATAGTAGAAGGTGGTATTTTTTTACAATGTCATTATTTCATTAAATAAAAACAAGCATTCCTGGGCAGTGCCTATGGCTCAAGGAGTAGGGTGCAGGCTCCATATACTGAGGGTGGCAGGCTCAAGCCCGGCTCTAGCCAAAACTGCAAAGGAAAAAAAGAAAAACCAAAGAGAACAAAACCCAAGCATTCCTAAGAAGTAAACTTTTCCCCTATCAAAAAGTCTCTTGAAATGTTGCAGTTGCATGCAGTCTAGGTTAGCAGGCATGGGGGTGGGGAGGGGGGATGTGAGTGAGGAGACGATGGGGCTCAGTTTTACCAAGTGACTCAACCTTAAATCCGGTGGGGCCTGTGAGAGATGGGCCCACCCGCCAGTGACCGAGCCCGGAGGGGCGTGTCCAGACTCAGGGTATGAGTAAACCGACAGGCAGTGTTTACTGAAGGCTTACCCCGTGCCACTCTGTGAGGTGGACATCACCATCACCTCATGTTCACAGAATGGTAGGGAGACTGAGTAACTTGCCAAGGTGACAGACTTGGTGGTAAGTGCTGACATAAAGATTTGCGTCCAGGTTTGCTTGAATCGAGTGTCCAAGTTCTAACTCACTGTGTGATGCTGACTTTTACTGACATTTAAGTGGTTGTTGAAAACCCTGAGTACAGACGAGCCTGCCAAGAGGACCAGTGTAGAAGGATAAACTAAAAACCAGAGAGGGAGTCCCTGGGGAAGATAACAGGGCCTGGTGATGATTCACTCTGTTCAGTGCGAGGGGTGGCTGAAGCCCGGGAGCTAGTGCTTTGGGCCATGCTGAGGTCACCCATGAGGTCGGGAGAACAAGTTCTTTATGAAGTTGCTGGGCCAGAAGCCATTCTGCCAAGAGTATAAGGCTATTGTTTCCACCAAAGGATGCCACTGGGGAAGACTCTAGATCAGGGCAGCCAACCAGGCAATTTAAAACTGTGTGTAGAAAAAGAAATGGAAGCAAACGGAATACCCAGGCACAGACTAGGACGATCATAGAGGTTTTTTTTATTAATTCAACAAATATTTAAGTGATTACATGCCAGACACTCTTCTAGATACCAGGGTACAACAGTGAACAGGCTGACAAACTGGCTGTGCTCACATTCTCACGTGGGGGATACAAGTTTTCACAACGTGAGAAAGTGAACAAGAGAAAGAGAGGAGTAAAGGGAGTGCTATTTCAGACACTTAGCGGTGAGACACGTCATACGCCCGTGACACCCCACTCCCACTTCCAAGGAGAGATTTAGCACATCTCAATATACAACCCCATAACGGAGCGATATCATGGAATAACCTGTGACATACAGTTTCCATTACAGAATGTTCTAAAAGTGGAATATCTGTCTCCAGAGCAGTATCAATAGAGACAAGCCAATAGGATTATACTTCACAGCGGTAGACAGGTCTGTCAAGACTGTCACCTCTTGCGTACCCACCCCAGCCCTTCTCTCTTCAGGGTACGGAGATGATAATGAATTCAGCACGATACAGTCATCACTCCGCAGCATCACTGTCAGGCTCAATTCTTGCCAGGAGAGTAAATACCAGATTTAAGAGCCAGTACGTGGAAGATGTTCTAAGCCTTTTAGGTGCTTTGTTCTGCACTGAAGCTATTTTGAAACACTGTCAACAAAGCAGGAACATCCACGGGACGCATGGACACACCTTCTCAACCCTGTGCACACACACACATTAGCTATGACGCTATCCGACAGCCATACATTGGATAACACCACCTCCATAGATTCCACCCTGAAGGGAAAGGGCTGACCTATGGTGAGGTTGGCACCTGAGTCATTTCCTAATTACTTCTCCCAGCTCTTGCTGTGGGGGCTGTATCCCTCATTTCTGCTGCCTGAACTTACAGAGGTAACAACTTTTTTTCAATTCTGAACCACAAAGTACGTCTAAATCTCTGGTAAGAGAGTCCAGGGAATACTACCTCGGTGAAAGGTACCAGGGGAGCATTATAAATATTTTCTGTCGTGGATTCATTTAACACATATTCAAAGAACACCTAGCATATGTGAGACATAAAGTCTTGAAAACATAAATTTCTCTTTCCCTGTGCAAGATGCAGGCACAAAGTTTCCTTTCTCTGTAAGTCTTGACTTTATTGCCATTGACCATTTAGATGCTATTTTTAGCTCCTATACTAGTAGTCCTGGGTAATCCATTTCTCCTAAGCCATTTTTAGAGATTCTTGCCAATAAACCAGAAAGTGCTTTTATTGAGTATCTACTAGGTGCTCACTTCTAAAATTAACATTCTTCCATATTATCTTTTACTAGCGGTTTACAGACGGCATAAAACTCCCAGTCCCATTTCCCAGCTTCATTAACAAGCAGTTCTTACCTTGAGATCAATTGAAAGTAGTGAAAATGCTGACAGTAACATCTGCTGCCAACAGAAAACAGTGGAGAATGTTCTCCCTTGGAAAGTCCCCAAATTCCCTGTCACACTGTTATTGCACTATTGTAACCAGTGACATGCACAATAGGCAGGGAACACAGAGAGAAAAACAGAGAGACAACGTTGGCCATTTTTAAATTGGATTGTCCAAATAAATTGATAGTTTTCATTAAAAAATGCCGAAGAGTTTCTATATATTTTTTTGATCTGGATTTAGATATACTCTGATTTCCCTGTTTATTCTTCCCAGGTACCTAGTTAAGAATAGAACTCATTATCAATATCATGAACTATATTTTTTCCCCAGCAGAATAGGGCCAAATAACACCAAAAAAATCTTCGACAAAACAATGCTGATTACAATCCCAGATATCATTCTTAGAATGAATTAATATTGCCTGTCTATGGGGTAGAGATGCCAGGTAATCATTCCCTTTCCACATAGGAATTGTTATTTGGGGGTGGGGGGGGTGAATAGGCTGGTGGGTGTTTTGTTAGGGGGTTCACAGAAATCCAGAAAATAAAATAAAGCGTGACCATTTCATGCCAAAGAAAAGCCTGCCAGAGAGCTACTTGCACAGATGTGTGTCTGCCTGGTGGGGAGGGGCAATTGCTGTTGGGCTTATTTAATATTTTATTATTGGACAACCTGTTAGGCCCATCATCCTTTGGGTTCATTACTCTGCCATCACCAGCTTTCAAACCAACGTAGCAGGTGCCGGGCTCATTTACCGTTTATACATATTTCACTCTGCTCTTTACGAAAGAGGAAATTTTGCTTACTATCCAAATACGTGGTCCTTGATTATTTTTATCTTCTTACACACCACATAAAAATAACTATTATTCAATGATTTATTTACTTATTAGGCCTATTTTGGTTTTTTGAATCTGTTTACTCTTTCCACTGTTCAGTTAGCCTCATTCTATTGCGGCTATTCATTGCAAGTACTCGCAGTGATTGCGCAGACACAGCACGGCCAATGTCCAGCTACTGTTCCAGTCTTCACTTCCCTTAGCAACGACATTCCTTGAAAGAGTTGTCTACGCTCCCTGTCTGCAATGCCTCTCCTTCGATTCTCTCTTAAACACACTCCAGTCAGGCTTTCACCGTCACCCCTCCACTAAAGCTACTCTGCTCTAAGACAGTAAAGACCTCCAATCATTGACCCTACTGATTTGTTCTCAGCCCTCACCTTACTTATGTTCAGCATGAGGCAGAAATGGTCACTCCTTTTTGCTGGGCACACCTTTCATTGGTTTCCAGAAAAACACATTCTCTTGGATTTTATTCCTAAGTCAAGTATCATTTTTCTAGGTATCTTTAGCTGGCACTCTTCATGTTGGAGGGCCACAGGGCTAAACCTTGGTCCCTCCTTTTTGGTGTTCCTGGGTGAACTGACCCAGTCATATGACTCCAAATGCCATTTGCACACCAAGAACTTTCAAATTTCTCATTTCTCTTGCAAATTCTAGATATAACCCAGATCTTCATGTACCCAGTATCTCTTTGACAGTCAATACACCCTGATCTTCCCTTTCTATGTCCTTTGATGGGAATCCCAAACTTTCATTTCCTTGAGCCAAAAGTAAATGAAGCCTTTTTTTGAATACACATCTAAACAGAGAGTCACATTGAACCTATCATAAAAACATGTGCAGAGGGGTGACTCTTGTGGCTCAAAGGGTAGGGCTGGCCATAGGTGGTGGGTTCAAATCCAGCCCCAGCCAAAATAAATAAATAAATAAATAAATAAACAACATGCAGAATCCAACTTTTCTCACCCCACTGTTACTACAGGGTCTGTACCACTGTTGTCTCTCTCCTGGATTATTACAGTAGATTTTCTGCATTTCTGTTGTCCCCTTCAGTCCATTCTCCAAATACTTGCCAAAGAGATCCTTCCAAAATGTGAGTCTATCAAGCAATTTTCCTTCTCAAAACCCTACAATGGTTCCTACCTCCCTGAGTAACATCTAGATTCTCTAAATGGCCTAGGAGGCCCCATAAGATCCCCCAGTTACTCATCCTGAACCCGTCACTCTCCCTGCCCCAGCCAAGCTGACCTTACTGCTCTTCCTTAGACACTCCAGGCATGTTTCCACCCCAGGACCTTTGCACCAGCTGGGTTTTCTACCTGGAATGCTCTTCCCCAAGATAACTTCGTGACTAACCCTTCACTTCTATCAAATCTCTGCCAAAGGGCCACTTTCTCAACACATGTAGCCTGCCAATTATTTAATAGAGCACTCTCTTATATTATTCTACTTTATCATTATTCCACATCATCCTTCATTTTCTAACATGCCATGTAATTTACATATTTATGATGTTTATGCTTTATGATTTGTTTTCACTAGTCAGATTGTAAATTCCAAGAGGACAAAGATTTTGGTCTGTTTCATTTGTTGGCTGTTTTATCCCAAGCATTAAGAATGGTGCCTAGTACATCATACATTCTCAATGCTGAACATATAAAGGTGAAAATGACCAGATGTTGTCTAGAACTGAGAATTCCATAGCAGACACAAGGTCCCAGGGAGTGGTTGATGGAGAACTTCTTGCCTCCTGGGAGCAGAGACCAGAGTCTTTTACTTAAAAATCACCAGGATTGCTTACCAGATCCTCATTTACAGACAACTGATCAGTGAATGCTTAGAGAAGAAACTTGGGCTCCACTGATGAAAGAAGCTACTGACATCCTTGAGAAGAAAGGCCCAATAAAAAAAGCTGTTAGGAAAACATAATCTTGTGAACCTTATGTAACAATGAACAGAACTTTGGCAAAATAATTCTATCTCAGGCAGTGTCTGTGGCTCAAAGGAGTGGGGTGCCAGCCCCATATACCAAAGGTGGTGGATTCCAACCCAGCCCCAGCCAAAAACTGCAAAAAATAATAATAATTCTATCTCCAACTAAATATAAGCTTGATGGATGTGTTAGTCAGTGAAATGTAAGCATTTCACATTGTATATCAAATAAGTACACTGAACTCCATAAATGCATCAGTATACACAGTTATGATTTAGTAAAAACAAAATAGAAAAAACATTTCTTAAAAAAAGTAAACAGGAGCTTGGCTATCTTTTGACAGCCTGGTCTAGATGCACTTTTATAACAACTTATCACAGCTCAAAGGCTAACCCAGCAAATGACTGAATAATGAATAATTTCATTAATATGACATTCTGGAAAAGGAAACATTATATAGGAACAGAGAACAGACCAGTGATTATCAGGGGAACAAAAAGTCACCAGAAGGGAATTCTCTGGAGTATTGGAATTGGTCTTTTTCCTCTGCAGTAGCGGTTACAAGAATCTATGCCCAAGTTAAAACTCCGAACTGTGCACCAAAAAGGTGAATAGTGCTATATGTAAATTAGTAAAATGACATTTCCCATTTACAAGATCCTGCTGATGCTCTGCTAAAATCCCAGCTGTAAGCCCACATACTCATAAATCTGAAAGCAAGTGAAAGCTTAATGGTCCCCGGGCCCCTCATGATGTTTGCAGTAAGCTTCTTCAGACACCCAGGGAGGGCTCCTGTGGGCTCAGGTATTTACACTGGTCCAGTCATGCTCTAGTTGGCAGTGAAAAGTTCCAGGTACATGTTTGCTCTTAGGTGTCATTTATTAAACTCACCCTGGCTTGTCACCTCTGTGTTTGTGCTGTCAGCTAACAAACACAGGAGGTACACAAAGTCCTACCTGTGGGCCTTTATTTTCTCAACAGGCCTGCTGTTCACAACAACTGCGTGAGACCAGACCCGCTTTCCCCTTACGAGACTCACCTGCTCCTGTTTTGTGTGACTGGTGCTTTGATTTGACAGGAGGATATTTTCTTAGAGGAGCGTTCAGTCCTTTGATGACAGGTTTTTCCCCTCCCTACCCCACCCCATCTTACATTTTCCCACTACTCTAATTCCTAGTCCATAGAATGTGTTATTCATTTCTAAATAAACTCGACCTTGATAATTTTAAAGTTATAATTAACTACCTTGATGATACCTTATCTTGAATATGCATCTTGCTTTTATCTGTGGGGCATCTTTTAATTCTCCAAATAATCAATGAAGTTGACAGGCAGATAGTATCATTTCTAGTTTAAAACTAAAGACTCAGAGATCCTGAGTAGTTAAATAACTTTCACAAGGTCACATAACCCATCAAAGGAGTAGGGCAAGGACGAGATTCCAGTTAAATGTAAGGAATCAGTAATCCCCACTTTTCTCTTATGAAAAATTAATTCTCATACAATTTTATGTGGCTCTGAAACCTATCAGCATATAATCATGTGCTTCTTTGCCTTGTCCTTTAAAAATTGATGAATACTAAGTTCTATAGACATTTGACTCAAATACCATGTGAAATTCCATGTGCACTCCGGCTCACAGTATCATGCTTGCATTTTTATTTCCACTGCTCAGGAACCCTCTCCTAAGTGCGCCTCTTAGCATGGCTTGTCACCTATATTTCACCTATTTTCTAAGTTGTCCTGTGGATTTTTCATAGACTGAATAATTTTAAGCCTACGTGGTAGACCAACTGTAGTGTAGTTTAGTTTATGGGCACTTGGTTTTGGCACATGTCTTGGACTCTCATGAAATCTTTGCTTGAGAAGCTTAAGAGCCAACCATGTTCACTGATGCAGGTTTATCAAAAACAGGGTGGCTTTTTGCAGTGACTTTGCTAAGGCCTTGGGTCTCTCCCAGCCCCTGTAGCCCCTGCTGCTCAGACAAGACAGTCCTGTTGGAGGTATGCTTCCCTTCCAGGTGGGCCGACCATGACCTTGCACTTTAAATTTCTTCTTCACCCTCAAGCCACAACGAGCTTTTACTGAGGCTGTTCCTTCTCCTGGTCCTAGGGACTTGCCAGGCACTCCCATCTACCTTTATGAGGGACTCTGGGGCTGAGAATAACTATGCTGGGTTCTGGGGATAACAGAAAACATTGGAGCAGGCAGGCATGTCCTATAGAGCTTTCTAATCTGACCCTAAGACTGCCCCTCCCCTCTATCCTCTGTAGGCCCTGAGTTTGCTTCCACAACTGGCTTCTGGTTTTGCACTAAATCAGGTTCTTTCAGCTGCTATACCTGCACCAACATTCCCCAGGTGCCAAGTTGCATTCTCCAAATTTATAGCAAATACTGCCAACCCCCTCCTTCTCATCTCCATAGTGTTCCCTTCTGCCTAACCCTCAGGGGAAGACTGGATTGTTCTTTAACCTGAGCCCCCAGACCGTCTGCCTGCCACCCCCACCCCCACCCCACAGCACCTCTCACCTGCACTCTGTATTTGGTCCCATCCTGCAGCACTGATGGATGGTAAGATGCCAAGGGTAGTGGCTGGATTGTATTTACTCATGTTTTCATCAGAGCAGTACCTGGTGCTTAGGAAATTCTACACAAAAGTTTCTTGCTTCAGTAAATTTAAAAAGTACTATTTTACTCCTTTTTATACAAGTTGGAGGATTTTTATACACATTGATATAATGGATAACAAAAAACTCCAAGGAAGTAAATATGCAGACTGTAAAAGCGGGATGAATGAAATGCCATCAGAATTCATTCAGAGCCTCTGGTTCAGTATTTGTGTCATCCGAGTCCACACAGTACGTTTCCTCCAAAACAATCTATTCAAAAGAGCGATTTCTGCCCTCTCATTGATAAAACATGCCTGAGTCTATTGTGACTGGTTGCCCTGTGTGTGTGCATGTGTGTGTGTGCACATGCATGCTGTGTGTATGCATGTGTGTGTACATGTGTGTGTGCACGTGAGTGCATGTGCATGCGTGCATGTGTGCATGTGTGTGTCTGCGTGCACATGTGTGCATGTGTGTGTGCCTGTTTGTGCGTGTGTGCATGTAGGCTTATTTTGTGCCAAGTCCATTACTTGAAAATTACATATTGCCCTAGAATCACAATTATTATCAGCAATCTTGAGATATATTTAAAAAGAGGTAGATCTGATTGATCAGATTGATTCATTTTCAATTTGATTTTCAGAGTCTCTTTTCTTAGTCTCTTCTGTGTGTTTCCATTTGGATGCCTGTAATATTCTGATTCATTTCGTGGGGTCTCTCTCCTGAACTCAGGTTTTCTTAGATTTATTTTAATAACAAAATCTGCCATTGCTAAACAGTGAAATCTTGTGAATACAAGTGATATTCAATTACAGGAAAGCTCTCGCTCCATCCTGAATCAGGTTTCTTTCTCATCTTTTAAAAACTCATTCTACAAAATTTTGCTAAGGTGTTTTATCTTCAATTTGATCAAACCCAATTCAAATAATGGAATGCAGTGAAGTCAGGGAAAAGGAACACATAAAGCCAGGTAGCTTGTTCAGATTTATTTTCCTTCAGATGTTCAATTTAGTTTAAAAGAATTGAATTCATTTGCCGTGTTCTCCTTGGGAAGTATTGTGAGAAGCATAATTTAGAACCACTCTCTCTTTGCCTGGCCTCTCGCAAGACACCAAGGGGGCTCACAATGCCTGTTCCTACCATGACGAAGGCTGGGTTCTACCCGTCTGCCTCTGTGTGAATTGCTCCTTCAGACAGAAAGCTACAAACCAGAATGAGTCAAAATTCTTGCAGGGATAAACCGCACGTAGGGGGTAAATTAGCATCTATGGGTGTTTACCTCTTTCAGATCCTGGGATACACATTTTAAAGTTCAAAAATGGCTCAAGAAACTTAATTCCACATCCATGCCAAAATCTGTAGTTTGGGGATTTTGTGAAAGTATCTCAGGAATGGAAAAAACATATCCAGTGTACTCAGTACTCCTATGAAACCAGTTTATAATCACTCACACTTGCATATGAAAAATGAAACACAATTATAACCTAGGATGCAGGAGGGAAGGGGAGGGAGAGGGGAAGAAAGGGAGGTGGGTTGATAGAGGGAGGGTTGGTAGGGGGACCACACTTATGGTATTGCAAGTGCAAGTTGGATCTATCAGGTGTAGAACACAAATGCCTTAACACTGTAATTGGGTAAATGAGGTGAAGGCTGTGTTGATTAGTAGGATATAAGCACTCCAATTTGCACAAATAATCAACACATTGAATCCCATAATGGTATAAATGTATTCATGATCTATGTACAAATGACTTAATAAAAAAAAAAGAAACATAATTCCACTGTCAAAATTGTCTAATTAGCTAATGAGGAATAGTTAATATCAGGATCTTTTTGGACTGTTTTATCCTATATTGAAATGTCTAGCAGACTCAGACTCTAGTAACAAAATCAATTTTCCCCCAAACTGTAACAGTTTACTCTCAAGTTGGCTAAAAGTAGATCTACCATTTGACTCAGCAATCCCACTACTGAGAAGTCGAGTTATTAAAAAGATACTTGCACTTGCATGTTCATTGCAGCCAAATTCACAATTACAAAGATATGAAATGAATCTGAGAGTCCACCAACAGGTAAGTCGATAAAGAAAATGTGATATATGTGTGTCCGTATACATCCCTGTGTAGACACATATGTACACCATGGAGTACTACTCAGACAATTAAAAAAGGAAACAACGTCTTTTGAAGTAACTTTGGACAGAACTAGAGGTCATTATCTTACATAAAGTAACCCAGGAGCAAACCCCCAAATAACACCTGTTCTCACTTACAAGTACGAGCTAAGCAGCAGGTACACAGGTCACACAGAATGACCTAACGGACACTGGTGACTCAGAAAGAGGAGGGCGGATGAAGTGCCTGGGATGAAAAATTACCCACTGGGCACAACATATCCTCTTCCGGTGATGGGTGTGTTAAAAGCCTAGGCTTCTCTACTAAGCACCCCTTCGTGTAACGAGATTTGTACCCCCACATCTATGAAAATAAAAACAAATTGAAAAGTTAAAAATACTGACAAAAGTCATGTAGCAAAAGAGACTTGCTAATTAGCAGATCACCAGCCTCTGACATAAACCAAAATATCCCCATCAACGCCTGAACATCACCTACCCTTCTGGGGAAATAAACTACGGCTCCGTTATGGAGTGAGGCAGATGGGCACGGCCAGCCAGGTCCGTGCAGGAGCAGAAATGCTGAGCATCCTCAGTGTCTGCAGAGTAAACCTAGGATGGCGCAGGATTAAAGCAGAACACAACTCAGCTCTGGGAGGAATCATTTTTTTAAATGAACAGACTAGGACTTCAATAAAGAATTTACCATAACTCTCTAGAGTTTGTAATTCCCCTAAAGAAAAATCTAATTTAAATTGTCCAGGTCGAATTTACTCTCATCAGGAAAGAGAACAACAACAATAAAAAAAAAAAAAACCCCACACAGGTGGAACATGGTAGTGATTTGGTAACCAAGGGGTGAGAGCTTGGGTAGGGTGGAATGGGGCAGAGGGGTGTAAGGAGGGAGGAGAGAATCGGGATTATTAAGCGAAGAAACTCTTTCTCCAAGAAATCGAATATAATTATGAATCTAGGGAAAACACTGACTACCTGGAATGCAATAGATGCTTATCAAGTTTCCATTTTATGCATCGGAGGAAATGGATTTTCAGATTTCTGAGCACATAGTTATCTGATCTTATATAATGTCACCTTCCTGTGCACTAATGACTAAGATAAATGTCCTGAACCCTGGCTGTTTTGATCTAGTCATTTCCTTGCTTTTGCTCTGACGCGGTAATAACCTAGGGGTGGGGAGAGCAGTGTGAGAGAGACGCAGTATTGGGATGAGTGTCACTGATTTATACCCTCTGACACACATCCAGGGAGGAAATTATTAGGTCTCTTTCATCCTTTTGGAGGATATGTTCAGTTTCTTTAAACTCTTACCCAGTGTATCTGTGGTGTGCAGGGGAGGAGGCGTGTACGTGCATGCGTGTGTGTCTGTATAAGTGAACGAGCCCATAGCTGGACTGTCCAGGCTGGACTGGTGTAATATCTGCAAGATGGAGCAGCTTCAGAGAGGTGTTGATGTGACTCAAAGTCGCCCTTACCTATAAGCTGGGCTCAATTGTGGCAAATGCTTTGCCAATAAACACAGACAAGAGTGCAATCTACCCACGGGAGGCGATAGAATCAATGTGTTTACGTTTAGCATCTTAATAGGATAGAAAAGGCAAGAAATCCTCCCCATAGAATCCATTTCTCCCTGTGGGTGTATTCTGTTAATACTGCCACAAAGAATCAAAATGGAGTCTTATTTGTGTTTTTTAATCTACCATGGATCTAGCCCTGATGTGGAATAAATGCTACGAGTTGTTTTTTATAAGTAGCTATTGTACTTATCATGCATAAAGTTTTAGAAAATGCTAACTCTACTAATTCTCTTAGTATGGTTTTCCCCTTCTCTCACCAGTCAGATTTGGAGGGAAGAGTTACTCAGACCCTGCCAATTTTTCATTGATACAATTTTAAAATATCATTAAGCCATTTTCACCCACACCTTTGCCTCAGGGGAATAATCACCTTATATTCCTCAAAGTTCCAATAAGCAAAATGTTACAGCAGTCTGGTTTATAAAATTTAAAGCATGAAATGAAGCCCTCTTCTTTCCCAAAATAACCATTGAGAAACTCCAGATGAATTTTTCCGAAAGAGATTATGCATTGCCTCTCTTCATAATATTCAGGGGGAAATTCCTATGAATTAATGCAGTGATGAATATTACAGACATAGCTTCTAGACATATAGTAACATGATGTTTCTAATTAAGATGCAGCAAGATCCTCAAACACAAAATTGTTCTTTTCTATTAAGAGCCAGAATTAGAATAACTTGTGTTAAAGATTACACCAAGTCTAGCACCAACCCATCTCCATTGTGTCTTTCCAGTAAAAGCCGACTAAATTTATTTTTCAGAATGTAATGAAATTATGGAGTGAGTCTAGTTGAAAAACAGATTTGTTTTGAGTGTTAGAAGTCAGTGAGGAACAGAATTTTTCATTCAATTTTGTTGTTATTGTTTAGAACTTCACGGGGAATGAAAAGATGAGAATTTAAAATAACTGGTGGTAACAGTTTGCATGAAATGCAATTGTATTCCACCAGGAAATGAACCAATTTGAAACTGGTAGATTCACTGTTAAACGAGTAAAAGCGATTGTAAATTGAATCAATGAACTCGCCAGCAAAGAATTACTGAATGTCTACTTTACATACACAGGATAGAAAAGGGGGTGTTAACAGAACTGATGTTGCTTTTCATCCGGACCCAAACTTACATCAGATTCCCCACTGTTGTTTAGTTTAGCAGACAGAAGATAAATAAACACATCTGGGGTGAAAAAGCCTGTTCTTATTACTGGAAGGGCTACCTGGATGAAGAAAAGTTTTAAAATATCTATACGTAAGCTCTTAAAAAAAAAAACAAACCTGTATTGTCTTTATTACCACACCTACAGGAAGAATGAAACAAACAATAATCTTAGACATAAAAAGTCATATTTTTAGCTCTGATTCTTCCTCCTTTTCATGGCATATGAAGGAATAAATACACTTTGTAGACTTGTGCAAATTCTTTAGGAACAAGCAGACTGTTCCTCTCGTCCCTTATGGGATAAGTTAAAATCTGCTCAGGTGTTCTATTTTTTACCTTATTTTCCCCCTGTGATTCAATGAGAGCTAAGTATGAATTACAAGTGGAAAACCAAAACTATTTTCAATAAAAATGTTAGAAGTTCAAATTTCATATGCCACTTGCTAAGTTTTTATGCTGTTTGAGAATCAGCCTGGGTGAACGTAAGATCTCTTGTACTTAATCCCCCTTGCTTGCTCAAACGAGTGGGGACAAATCACTGAATTGATAATTGAGCCCTGAAAACTGGACTGGAATATTGGCTTGGAATGCCCAGCCACTTTCAAGGGTTACTTTTAGAAATGAAAGGGGGTGAACAGATGGTCTTCCTTGGTTTACTGGCTGCTTCTGTCCCTCTCACACTGGCTACCTCCCAAACACTTTATCTACCATCTTCATGATTTTTATCAAAGCTCTATACCATGTGAATTGTTCTTCGCTGAGTACGTGTCTTTAAATTGACTCTCTTTTTAAAACTTAAATATCCAAGTTACTCGATCCACGCAATATCTCTGAAATCGTAGTTCTTGAGTGTTATGTTTTTCTAATATATGTGAAAGCAATAACATAGCAATTAAAAATGCTCTTCTCTTAACTAAATGATAGAGAGGGGGAAGAGATTTCTGGTTCCAGGGGTTTGGAAGGGCAAAAAGAGAGGGGGTGATTGTGGCTGTAAAGGGCAGTAGGAGGAAGCTTTGTGATAGAACTGTTATCAAGTGATACACCGACTAAATGCACTAACTAAATACACACAATCACACACAGTCACACCCACAGTCTGCAACAGCAGCGAAATCTGAGCACAATGTTGTCAGCTTCCTAGTTGTGATATTGATAGGCAAGACATTACCACCAGGGAAACTGGGTAAAAGACATACAGGATGTCACTGCTATTCATTCATTCATTCATTTCAACTGCATGTGAATCTATAATTATACAAAAATGAGAAGTTGAAGAGAGAAAATTCTATCTATGTAAGGACATTATAGACGGAGGAAATCACATGTGTAAAAACTGGGCCAAGAGATCAGTTGGTGGATTTGAGGAATTAAGTGAACCCTTTCGAGCACAGGGGGAAATTAACAGAGCAGGTGAGGGGTGTGAGGATGCGGGACTCTGGTATACACGATGTCCCAAACAAGCAGGAATGTGTCCTTGGCATGTCCACTGCAGCTTAGGAGCGCAGTGCTGAACCTCAGAGTCCCTCAAAGCTCCCACCCACCACCAGCAGGAAGGCTGTCCAGACCTTGCTAAGACAGGGCTAGGCCCACTGCTATATGTTATAAGATAAATACATGTCGCAAAATGGCAAGAATGATGACACAAATTAACATATCTGTCATCTCACTAGAGTAACCATTTAACTATACAAGATCTGACAATTAAGTTTGTAACTCATCCTAGAAAAATGTTACATAGCTCATTGCTTGACAATCACTATGATCACCTTTGAAGTATTCACTTTAGGAAGAAGCTCTGCACTGATACAAGTGCCTAGTCCACTGCCGCCTGTAGCTCAGCAGCTAGGGCCCCAGCCACATGCACCGGGGCTGGTGGGTTCGAACCCAGCCTGGGTCTGCCAAACAACAATGACAACTACAACAAGACAAAATGTATATATGTATATATATAAATGTATGTAATATATATATATATATATATATGTGGATATAGATATAGATATCAGAACAAAGCCCTAAAGATCTAGAAAGATTCTCCATGCCACTCCTCCGGCTTCCTTTCCAGGGATCAATCACAGCTATTTGGTGAAATCCTTAATTCAACTACAAGTATTTTAGTGCTACTTCTCTGACATCATCACATCAAAAACTCTTTTGAAAAATTTCATAATCTTTGACCCAGAATTCCTCTTCTAGAAATCTGTCCTAAGCTGGTCAACTTCAAGGGGAAAAAAAAAAGGCTTTAGGAAGAAAGATTGACTGTGTTATTCAGTAGTGAATTGGAAACCACCCATCTGTCCAAAAGTGGGGAGAGAGTGATGTACACAGCCTACCAAATGGAAAGATGGCCGTTACAAATGATATTACATACAGACTTGTAAATAATGTGGAGAAATAGTAACACTTATGTTATACTAAGGAAAGAAAAATGTAGGGACACACAATTAAAAGTAGTATTGCTTTTACTCTTTGAAAACAAGTACTAAAAATCAAGCTTATTGAAATGAAAACACCAATTTTCTCCAATTCCCATTTCACCATCGACGTTTCTAATTAAAAGTGAGAAGAAAATATTTTCTGATGTTTTCAGACTAACAAGCTTAATAGCCTCAGTTTTACATTTTAGGATAAATATTTATAAAACAAATCCTTTTTCCTACATAATCTCTGATTTTTCACATAAAAAATTTCCACCAGGCTCGGTGCCCATAGCTCAGTGGGTAGGGCGCTGGCCACATACACCAAGGCTGGCAGGTTCAAGCCCAGTCTGGGCCTGCAACAGTGACCACTACAACCAAAAGATAGCACAGCACTGTGGTGGCTTCCTATACTCCCAGCTACTTAGAAGGCTGAGGCAAGAGAATCATTTAAGCCCAAGAGTTTGAGGTTGCTGTGAGCTGTGATGCCACAGCACTCTTCTGAGGGTGACGAAGTGAGACTCTGTTGAAAAAAGAAATTCCACCTAAAGCTTTGAAAATTCACTGAAATAACACAGAATAAAGTTTCTGTAATATGAAACAGTGTGGCGTGATGGAATAAATGTGGGTTTTGAGGACAAAAATAGTTGGGCTTTAACCTCAACTTTCCCACTCTCTTGTTCTTTGAATTTCAATTTCCCAACTGTAGAGTCACCATGAGACTAAAATGATGTTCAATGCAATGATACGTGTAAACATCTAGGAGTCAACCACAAGGGGCTTCATAATGCCAGCTATTCAGCAGCCATGAGTTATAATCAAGAGTCTGGACTCCATGGAGCTGGAAAATATTCTTCTTAGCAAAGTATCTCAAGAATGGAAGAAAAAGTATCCAATGTACTTAGCCCTACTATGAAACTAATTTATAGCTTTCATAGGAAAGCTATAACCCAATTTTAGCCCGGGAACATGGGGAGAGGGGAGAGGGAGGGGAAGGGAGGGGGAGGGTGGGTGGAGGGAGGGTGATTGGTGGGATCACGCCTATGGTTCATCCTATAAGGGTACATGTGAATCTCTCTAAATGTAGAATATAAATGTCTTAACACAATAACTAAGAAAAAGACATGAAGGCTATGTTAACCAGTTGGATAAAAGTATTTCAAATTGTACACAGAAATAGTACACTGTACACCATGATAGCATTAATGTACACTGTTACGATTTAATAAAAATAAAATAAAAATAAATTTACACAGAGCAACAACAACAAAAAAAGAGTCTGGACTTTAAAATTTGGCAAAGCTTTATTTAGATGCAATATTTATCTAGAAATCACTTTCAGAAAAGTTGGTTTAGCCTTCCGGCTTTGTTGTGAAACAGAACGATGGTATTTGCCGAGTTTTTAAGATCATTAAGTAAGAATAGCACATCTCCTATAAGCCTTGCACATAATCATGAGCAACAAATAGGTGATCATTTAATGACACTTAGTAACACAATTTGTTCCAGTCTTCCTGATTGACCAAATGGGGGAAAATATTAGACAAATAAAACTGTGAGTATTTAGTGGAGAAAGGAAGCCTTAATGTCTTATTTATGTTGCAGATTATAATACTGAAGTTTGGTCTATCATCAGGCAATCTAAAATAATAATAATGACAATAAATACAAATTATGGGGCCCCAGTTCCCCAGACCCAACTTTCTCCTGACACACAGAAGTGTCCTTTTTGGAGGACATGGAGGTCTCAGACCACAGTGGACCCTTCACAAACAGTGACTTACAGTAATATGTCAAGATGTGTCTAATAAGGAACTTCTGGAACTTGTTCACCTTGTGAGTATCTTGAACAATTAAATGTTGGCAAAGGATGTTTACATATATCACTCTTCTATCTCTAAAGCAGTGATTTTCACACACCCCCTTTTTTTAATCTCACAGCATACTTGAATCTATAGCTAAACTTCTGTGGCACACTTAAATTATGTTGATCAAAAAAAAAAGTAAAAGGAAGAATATATTTACTGTGTTTTGAACTGCTAAAAAAAATAATTTAATTAATGACCTTCAAACATTTTTGCTGGACCTCTAAGATCCTGTCACAGCATACCAGTTGAAAATCACTGCTCTGAAGCATTCTTCACAAATTAGTTTCCTCTTGGTGTCTTCGTGATGTCAAAATCACACACACAAAATCAAAAATACTTAGGCAAACTGGCTGGTCAATACTCTACTTACAGATTTTATTGTTTGGCAGATTTCTTTTACATTAAAATCAAACGGTTTAGAAATACCAATGTGGTGTGGAGAGACAACCCTACTCAGTGTCCCCATGGATTTTTGACAAGCTGAATTCCTCCTTACACTCAGAGGCCTCAGGGCTACTCCTCGGGGCATTTACACGTTGAGCTCTGGTCCCCCTTACAGGGAGTCAAAGAGGAAAAGTATCTGAATGTTTTGCTAGAGCTTAAAAGTTTAAATATTCAACACCACTCCTTAGTTAAGGAGGAATTCACCTTCTAGAAAGTCAAGACTGGAAAGAATCTTGCCTGTTATCATCAAGATTTTAAACAAGAAAAATGAGGTTCTGAGATCTAAATCCTGACCTGAAGACCCCAGTAGGTGATAAATCTGGGACAGAACCCAGGTGCCCCGGCATCTAGGCTGTCACTTTCCCCACTAAAGCATATACAAGAGCTGTATATGAAACAAGGTATTTGATAAATTTTGAGCAGATGGGTCATCACAATGACAATAAAAATAGAAACAGTTTCTGATAGTAAAACCTTATATATTTTTAAACTTTTACACATGCCAGGTACGGGGTGAGCGCTCCAAATACATTATTTCCCTTTATTCACAGACAGACCGCCCTGATCAGCACTGCTGCTACCACTCTTTTGAGATGAACAGAAGGATTAAGAGAGTTTTAAGGAACTTGCTCAAGGTCACAGAATTAATATGAGGCAGAGCCAAATTTGAATTTATTTCGGACTCCAGGGTGGGACTCTAAGCCACTTCCTAATGCATAATAATACTTCCAGCGTTGTATTATTAAACAAAGTAGCATAGAAAGTACCATTCTATCTCTGTCCTCACATAGATCTGTGAACATCCCCTGCATGATAGGAGTAAAAATATAGGTGCTGCTGTATCTTATCACTGGTACAAAAAAAAAAAAACAAAAAATCAATGAGCTTCTGGAAATTTGGTTAGCACACCGATCATCACCAATCTCGGAAATTGCAGCTTTGAGGATGAATGTTATCTTTGCACTAAAAAAAGATGGCATTCATTTAAATAAAATAGAGGGTTCTTGCTCTGTAATATCCCAATTCCACGACAGTCACCTGTCATTAACTCAGCACGTAAGTCTTTCATTGAGGCTGAATAACGACCCGGGAAAGGCAGCCAGACTGCTTTAAACATTCATGCCTATATTGAGCAGGAATTCATTTTTTCAACCACTGAACACTCATTCCTTACAGACAGAAAAGGTAAGAAATGAGTACAATATGTATTGAAGAGGGAGCTACTTCCCCAGGACAGTTCAAAATAGGTGGAAAGCACTCTGGCAATTTCCTCGCAATTGCACGGTAACTCTGCTTATTAAATGTTGAAGAGGTTATCAATTTGGAATATAACCTAAAGAGTTTATGTTTCATAATTTTACTTTATGGCTGAAATATTTATGCAAATATTTGGTGTAGGAAGATGCTGCTAGATGGAAATGCAATAGTGGTGGAATTCTTCCTGGCATTTCCGACAGAATATATAATATCCAGTCACTTTATGCTAATGTTTTGCAATGGAATACATATTTTACAGCTGCTTTGAAATGCAAATTAAAAAGATCTAAACACTTTAGAAACCATGCCAATGCAAAGTAAACTCATATAAAAAGTAGGAGTTAGGTGGATAAATTATACCAGTGTCACATCAATCGCATGTTGGTAAAAGTAATGAGCCGTGTCTACGATATTTGTGTAAATACACTTTAATATTCAGAAGTAACACTGGGTTTCAGTAAGAGTAACATTAAGCAACCTCCAGGTTTATCTGACATCTGTCTAATACCTGACTTCTAATGATACTGGACTTTCTTACTCCATGTCTCCACCCTAATTTTTATTATTAATAAATTCTCTGATATAGGATATGTGGTAACTTTGTTTCATCCAAAAGTGAATGAAAGCTTTGAGGTGTGTGTCACTAGTGAGTTTGAGTTATGAGAGAATTAAAGTTCTGCCATAATTAAAGATCATCAAGACCAAAATTTGTTAAGTTTTTACAACCTGTCAAATAAGTTTTATATCTCTCCATTACCATAAATTGTAAGAATCAATACTAAATCCTAACCCTGTCATCTATTAAACTTCTGGTCAGAAACTCAGTATTAAAATAGCAAAACATTCTTTAAAAGACACTAGAAAGAGCAATCTTCTTATTGAATCCAGTGAACAATTTTCTCTTTTCAAATTGGGATATATTTTATACGGGGATTCTGACTAAAATGGCATCCTTTGGAAAGGTATGATTATCCTTGACAATGCCTTCAATTTATATTCTTTTTAGAACAATTTTAACACCAGCCATGACTCAGGTATTGAATCTTGGCAAGTAAAAGAAATTGTGAGCTTTGTATGAATGATTAAAATGAGAAACCCTAATGCTTTATTTAAAATAACTAGTTCGGTTCATCAAAAAAATGGAGCATTTTCTTTCTTTCTTTCTTTTTTAATTTCAGAATATTATGGGGGTAGTAATGTTTTTGGTTACGTAGATTGCTTTTGTATAAGGACAAAGATTTACATGAACTGAAGAGAAACCAGTGTATCATTTCGTAATGCTTAAGGCATGGCTGTCAGTGTGCCCGTCACACAAATAGTGCTCACTGCACCCATTAGGCAGGGGTTTGCCCCTCCCCCCTGGTTTATTTCTACCAAGTTCTTTTTTTTTTTTAAATTTTTTTTTTTGGCTGGGGCTGGGTTTGAACCCACCACCTCCGGCATATGGGGCCGGGGCCCTACTCCTTTGAGCCACAGGCACTGCCTAAGAAAAACCAAGTTTTACTTCCCTCTGTGCATGAGCTCATCAGTTAGTTCCAATTTCATGGTCGATACGTGTGATGTTTTTTTCTCCCTTCTTTATATACT
>NW_003852471.1:6532765-6536295 GCF_000181295.1 Otolemur garnettii | reverse complement strand
TTTTTGGCTGGGGCTGGGTTTGAACCCACCACCTCCGCCATATGGGGCCAGCGCCCTACTCCTTTGAGCCACGGGCACTGCTCTATTTCTACCAAGTTTTACTTCCCTCTGTGCATGAGCTCATCAGTTAGTTCCAATTTCATGGTCGATACGTGTGATGTTTTTTTCTCCCTTCTTTATATACTTCACTTAGAATTATGGTCTAGAAGAAAGTGTGAGAAAAACTCTAGATGATATCAGCCTGGGAATGGTCTCAAATTCATCCAGATTGTTATAAAAGGCATTGCTTCATCCTGCTGTATGGCTGAGTAGTATTCCACAGGATACACATACACATTAGGAGAAAATGTTCAGAGTAGACATCCAATCAAGGGCTGGTATCCAGAATTTACCAAGAACTCAAGGAAATCAGCAAGAAAAAAACAAAAACTGAATGAAAGGTAAAAAGACACGAACAGGAGGTGTGAAGAGTGCAGAGAGAATGGAATGTTTATATGCAAATCTAACTTCTGAGGAAAACAGTATCGAAATTTCTCAAGGAATTAAAACTATACCTACCATTCGATCCAGCAGTCCCACGACTGGGTGTCTGCCCAAAGGAAAAGAGGTCTTTTAATCAAAAAGACATGTGCATTTGAATGTTTGTTGCCACATAACTCACAATTGCAAAGATTTGGAATCAACCCAAGCGTCCATCAATTCATGAGTAGATTAGTGAAACAGAGCATTTTCTGTTACTCATTCCTCCTTAGTCTCAGAAAAGATATTCTATTTCTACAAACAGAAACCAGAAACATCAATACCACTGAGTTTTTCTTGCATATAGTGGAATTTTCAAGTTCAGGAAAATTATAAAACAATGTTGGTGAAATCACCATTAATAAAGTATATTACACTATTAATAATGCATATTACATTTTGACCATTACAAAATGCATTAATAGTTATTAATTTAGTCATCCCTTATAACTGCTATAGCAGACAGGTATTATTAATTCTTTTCATAGTGGGGAAATTAAGCTGGGACTAGTAGTGCTTGTTTCTTTTATGAAACAAACTTTGATAATTAAGGTTTGGCTTAACGATACGCAGGAATTGTGATCTAGAATGCCGCACTGTCAGTTTCTCTCTGCTCCCTCTAAGCAGGAGAAAAACTTTACAACAGTGTTTTTCAACCTTTTTTATCTCACGGCACACTTGGACCCACAGTTAAATTTCAGCAGCAAACTTGAATTATGTTTTTTTTTTTTTTTTAATTGAACGGTGACTATGTACATTAATGCAATTCTGGGGTACAGTATGGTGTTTCCATATATAATTTGAACCATTTACAACAAACTGGTTAACATAGCCTTCATGTCATTTTCTTAGTTATTGTGTTAAAATGTTCATATTCTACTCTTAGAAAGATTCACTTGTACCCTTGTAAGATAAACCACAGAAGTGATCCCGTCAATCCCCCTCCTCCACCCATTTCCCCTTCCCTCTCCCTCCCCCATCCCCAAATATGTTGATCAAAAACCCAATTCATAACTAAGTCATGGAAGAAGCCCAAATGCCCATCGACCCATGAATGGATTAATAAATTGTGGTATATGTACACCATGGACTATTATGCAGCCTTAAAGAAAGATGGAGACTTTTCCTCTTTCATGTTTACATGGATGGAGGTGGAACATAGTCTTCTTAGCAAAGTATCTCAAGAATGGAAGAAAAAGTATCCAATGTACTCACTCAGCCTTACTATGAAACCAATTTATAGCTTTCATATGAAAGCTATGACCCAATTATAGCCCAAGAAGAAGGGGAAAGGTGAGAGGGAGGGGGGAGGATGGGTGGAGGAAGGGTAATTGGTGGGACCACACCTACGGTACATCTTACAAGGATACATGTGAAATTTACTAAATGTAGAATATAAACACCTTAACACAATAACTAAGAAAATGCTGCAGCTATGTTAACCAGTTTGATGAAAATATTTCAAATTGTATATAAAACCAGTACATTGTACCCCATGATTGCTTTAATGTACACAGCTATGATTTAATAAAAAAAAAAGAGTATAAAACTGAACATACTTACTGGGCTTTGAACTTCTTTTGAAAATAATTTAATTAATGATCTTTAAAAATTTTCATGGCACATCTAAGATCCTCTCAGGGCACCCCAGTGTGCTGTGGCGCACCAGTTGAAAACCGCTGCTTCAGAACCACTAGTACCCTCAGGGGCACCTTGCTTCCCCTTCCTGTGGTCTGCAGATGTAGAACTAACCTTACTAGAGTATAGTATGTCGTGTCCTACATAGAGTATTACAGTAGTACTAAAGTGTGCTCACTAGAGTCTATCGACAGGGCGCATGTGAGGTGTATGTATTTGTGAAGGAAGGAGTTATGAGCCATTCAGATTTTGTCACAAAGCCAGCAAAATGGGAAGCTGTAGAAAAACGTTAGAGAGGGACAATGAATCTCCCAGCCTGCTTCACTGGACTCCTGACCACTACTGGGAGTGGACCCCGTCTGGCTATAATTCTTGGCCCTGAGGCCGAGCATTCAAATGTCATCTTGCATTTGCAAACCTGAAACTGATATCCCACAGGTTTTATTTATTAAGGAGGAGATGCACTGGTCTATTTCCTTTTTGAGAGTGCATGCATTAAACATTTACACTAAAGTCCTGTCCATGCCATTAGAATTCCCAGGTGAGCATCTGTGACACACACCACCCACCTCCACACACCTACTCACCTCGCTGACAAGGGGTGCCTCGGATAACTATTTGCCACAACAAAATTACTATTCTCTACAACGCAGAAGCGCCAGCCAATCCAAAATGAATCATGTGGCTCTCAACACATTTGAGGTAAATTAGGAATCACCATCTGGCAGGGAGCATCTCTTCTTAAAATTGCCCTCTCTTTCTCTTTTTTTTTAAAATTAAAATGTGTTTTAATTAAAAATAGACATGTCAAGAAGCACTATATCAATTATATGACTGACAATATGCTTTCATTTTCCCCCTAAAACATATGAACCAGAAATGGGATGTCATGGTTTCTCTCAAGAGAAACAGTAAAATACAGGACAGAGAGAGTGAGGGATGCTACTGGGAGCTGTTTCAGCTGTAGCCAAATCCAACCCATCTTCCCTTGAGTGTTTCATTGCTTTGAAAAAAAAAAATAGAAAGGGTGTGTTTACTCCTGTTTTGGATGCAACTTTAATGGGGGTTTTCATCCGTTCCATACAATCAATGGTTTTGAAAAAGTTCTCAAGTGTTGTCAGCAGGCCTCCTCTTAGAGAGCCTGGGATGTTCAGAGAACTGTCCTATGAGTCCTTTCCTGTCCACTCATGGCTGAGAAGCACAAAGTAATAACAGTAGATTTCTTTTGTGTAGCCAGAAGTGCCAACAGGGAGAACAGAGCAGGGGGAGGTGAGAGATGGAGACCCAGAAACAGCAGGAAAGAACAGAAGCCACAACAAGAATGGATGGCACCTTACATACAAAGTGTGTGTGTGTGTGTGTGTGTGTGTGTG
>NW_003852471.1:6523475-6531667 GCF_000181295.1 Otolemur garnettii | reverse complement strand
GGTCAGTGTGGGGAGATGGTCAGTGGTGGAGGCCCTTCTGTACTTCATTCGGATTTTCTCAGCATTTGCCTAAGGTAGTATCTTTTTTCCACTTCAGGATCCCACCTGGCACACGGCTTCATACTCAGTTATCCTGCTTTTTTTAGGCTCCTCTTGGTTATGACAGCTTCTCAGGCTTTGTTTTTGGTGATGTTGACAGTTTTGAGATGTATTAGTTAGGCATTTTGTTAACTGTCCTTCAGGTGGGATGTGCCTGATGTTTATCTCGTGATTAGCCTGGGACTGTGTTTTTGGAGGAAGATCACAGGCACACAGGGCCCCTCCACCGCATCACATCAAGCATGTGTACCAGCACGCCTTGTTAGCCCTGGTCAGCTGGCTGCGGTAGAGCTTGTCAGGTTTTCCAGTTATCACATCTTTCTCTTTTACTGGAGAATGATATTTAGAACCAAGACACAATTTAATTTCTATTTACATGTATTGGTGTTTTTAAGTAACCTATCTTGTTGTAAAATACTTTTAAGTCTTATTTGAGTTGTTTCTTCAAAAAGTAGAGACTTCTTTAAAAAAATTAAAGAATGACTATCAACATTTAACTGTTACCCGTAAGAACAGAAACATCATTTGATAATTTATTAGATGCTTCTCTTTCTAGTCTATATGGATATGTAGTATGTAGATATGTATTTATATCAACACTTCATAGATTAAGCGTGGATCATGTTAATAACAGGAAAACATCTTTCCTGTTGATAATAACAGGAAAACGTCTACAGCGTTATAAAAGCAATATGTGATAGACTGAATTTAGGTTAGAAGTATTCTCTCCATTCTTCCTTTAGCTTTCGAAAGACTAGCTAGGGTCCTTCAGCTTTTAGAAAACTTGTTTTAGTGAAAATATCAGACTGACTTATAGTTTAACATTTTAATTGTTCTTCTGGTTTCTTCTGAAGTGTTTAAGTATTAAAAACTATTATATTTCATTTAAGTAAGTTTTTATTTTTCCAGTCATTATAATTACACAATTAGTTTATATTATATAAGGGCCTTATATGAACCAAAGAAATTTTTATTCTACTTTCTGTCCAAACAATCATGTCTTGAATTGACTGAGACTGAAGAAAAAAAAAGAAAACATTTGTACTGTGGATGATCTAGTCATTTAACATCAAGTGATACATTCTTAAATAAATAAAAAGTATGGCCAAAATTTACCATCAAATAATTACGCTCAATTATTCATACTTATCAAAGGGCAAAGTCAGAAACCTATCCAAAGGTTGTTACCTTCTTTTAAGTCTGAGCAATAAAAAGCAGTTTCACAAATTTTTAAATCTAGTTTGATTAAATGTTATATGATCAAAACTGAGGTTTAAAAGGAAAATTGAGTAAATAATTTATTATAAGTTATATTACTCACATATAATAAAATTGAGTAAATATTTATCATAAGTATAATAATACTTATTAAACTAAGAAACCAAAGATGTTTTCTGTACTGCATTTTGAATAATATAACAATTCTTTTTGTTTTGAGGAGCAATTAAGAATTCTAAAATGTATTATATTTGAGTTAGAAGTTGACACTTCATCTAGATGGGGGATATTTAAAATTATATATCTTTGAGATGAAAGTTATAAAATTAATGTGATAATTCTTAACACCTATTCTTCAGAAGAGTTTGACATTGTTCCAAATGTCTGCAACTCCTGCTGAGAGAAAAGTAGACAAAGTTTTGACTGAAATTCCACCCTAGCCTGCAGAAGAAGATTGTGGTACAAGTCAGAGGCCCCATATCCTGAAGCAAAGCCAGGCCAGTCACCCCATACTTTCATGATCAAGAAAGAGTAAAAAGATTACCTTTATTACTATGGCTGAGCTCAGTCATGTGCTCCCAAAAGAATCCTCAAAAACTACCTATTACTTTATATATATTGTTTCAAATTAATATGAGGGCACAAATTTTTAGATTATATTATTCTAACTTCCAAGGCAAAGTTCCAGTTGTAAAAGAACCCCTCATCCAGAAGGTGTGTTGTATACCCTCGTGTTGTGCCCATTAGATGAGATCCTGCTAAATGCCCTGCCTCCTTCTGCCAATCATCCTTACCCTTCCCCCTACCCTCTCCCTCCTCCTCTTACTGCTGTACTGTGTTTATGTTTTATTGTTCGTATGAGCATGTAATTGTTTATATGTTGCTTTCATACTGGTATTGAGTACACTGGATATTTATTTTTCCATTCTTGAGATATTTTATTAAGAAGAATGTGTTTCAACTCCATCCAGGTAAACACAAAATATATAAAATCTGCATCATTTTATGGCTGAATAGTATTCTATGCTATACATATAGCATAATTTGTTAAAGGGCAGCTCAACCCAAATGCCCTTTATATATTTTTAAGTTGATACCTAAACATTTTCATTATAAGCTTAAATAGTTCTGAAGGATGTAATTCTTTTGGGGGGATAGGGTCACACTATTTCCCTGGGCTAGTGTACAGTAGAGTCATCATAATTCACTGCAACTTCAAACTTCTAGGGTCCTCCTGCCTCAGCATCCTGAGTAGATGCCACCACACCCAGCTCCATTTTCTATTTTCCTTTCCTTTCTCTTTCTCTCTTTCTTTGGTAGAGACAGGGTCTCTCTCTTGATTATGCTGATCTCGAACTCATGGGCTCAAGTAATCCTCCTGCCTTGGTATCTCAAAGTGCTAGAATTATAGGATAATTCTTGACATGCTGTGTGTGGGGGTGTGTTTTGTTCTTTGAGATTCATTGAGGGTACAAAGAATTAGGTTACATCAATTGAGTTTGTTAGGTAAAGTCCCTCTTATAATTGTGTCCCATACCCCAAGAGGTGTGCCAAACACCATGACCCCCAATCCCTCTCTCTCTTCCCCTCCTCCCTTCCCTCATTCCCCTACCCCCAACCTTGTATTAGATCATCTACTGCCTTCATATTAGAATTTAGTGCATTGGATTCTGGCTTGTCCCTTCTTGTGATGCTGGATTAATAAGCTGTGGTAAATGTATAGCACAGAATACTATTCAGATATGGTATATATTTTAATATTTAAAAATCAAACTGAAACATCATTTTTAATTGAAATTAATGGAATCTAAATACTAAATGACTTGATATTCACAATCATCAGTTTAATACACGTTAGAACAGGACTTCTGGTTTGGATATAGAATGTCACAAAAGATCATCACACAACAACAATTTTAAATAAAAAATAAAATAAGCTACCAAAGTCCCCAGATGGTTTATCAAGATGCTCAAATGAACTAAGTTCCAGAAAGTGGCAAGCTCTTCATAGAAGAAAAGAGATCCATGGCTGCTCTAGCAGACGGGGTGGGAAGAAGCTAGTCAAACATTCAGCAAATATGGGCTGGCATCAAGGATTACATCCCTAGAAATCTCATTAACTTTGTGAACATGCATCTATCTACCAACCAATTTTTACTCACAGGTCTTTACTGAGTACAGAGAGTAATTTGCCCTAAGCAAGGAGACCAGAGAAGAAAAGATGAGAAAGAGTTCCCTTCAAGGCACATAGAAACTCAATGCTCTCAAGGGCAAAACTCCTTTAAAAGGAGTGTCGGGGGACACAGCAGGAGAGACTCTGAGCTTTCAACTACCAATTATGAATAGCCAGGCAGGAGAACTGAAAGAAATCCTTGCAGGACATTCCAGGTCTTCACAAAGCACAGGGCAACAGCATTTCAAAAGCCAGGGAAAGGACAAGTAGGCTGAAAGGTATCTCTTTAAGGGCAGACAGCAAGGGGCAGGGCTGGGTAGTGGAAGAAACCTCCCCAGTGACTCAGACCATACCAGCTGGGCTGTGAGCAGGCAGACATCACCCACAGTTACAAAATTTGGCTGAACTCTAAAACATGAGAAGGTTTCTGGAACTTTTTCCAGGCTCTGATACCAGGCCTCGTCAAAAGGAAAGTCCAGATTATGTTGTTGAAATGCACATAATTAAAGCCAGTGGTGAGCCAGATAAAACGGCCAGTGCAAAAATAGCTCCAAGTATTCAAATAATACAGTTCAGATTGACTGAGTTCCCATCCTAGAAGCCTGGTACTCCCCTTTTGGAGGTAAATATTATTTTCATCAGTCTTTACTAATCTCTTATGCAAAATGTTCCTCCTATAGAAATTAAAATGCAGACAAAAAGCAAGAAAACATGACTCACAATCAACAGAGGAAACAATCCCCAGAAATTAATTTCACGATGGCCTAGAGGTTGGAATTTTTCAAGAGAGAGGTGAAAATATCTGTGGAGAATGCTGAAAGATCTACACTAAGACAGACACTTGAGTGAACAGTTGAGGAATCTGATGTTTTACTTCACTTACGCATTTTAATCTGAATTCAGTATTAATTTTATGTTTGAAAGTCATATTACGCAATCTGATTTCTCTGTATAAAATATGAATGCAATTTTAGGATTTATTTACTATGGCTATAAGGCTTTCAATATTTAAAATTTCTTCTAGTTGCAATGATCATCACAGTTATCTGTAGTATATAAGTGATTACAAATGACGTATACTATAAATTCTGATAGATAATTATTGACATTTTATTGGAATAGCATCATTTAATGGGATGAATCAAGTGGTTTTTCTGTCCATTCGTCTATCTCTGAAACAATATTTCATCTTAGCAGAATGAGAGCAGGTTTTCTGTCAATTTGACTCCAATTTACCATTTTTAGTAAGCCTGAGAAATCTTATTTGTTAATATGTTATGTAACATACATGGGAATGAATAGGAATTTAGTTGTAGTAATGTTAACAAGTTTCAAAACTCCTTCCAAGTTATACTCTTAGACATCAGTGTCCATCATCCAACATTATCCATCCAAGTGACAATTGGATTAGATCCTCTTAAAATTCATTGAAACAAAAAATTGGACACTATCTGACTTGCAAGTCTATTTGTTGCCCATTTTGTGAAATCAGTCCGTTTCTCAAAGTCAGCACCAAAGTTGTATGTCTTAGAGATTTTTACACCTTGGTAAATGCAGCATATTAAATTTTGTGTGGATGAAAGATATATACCTTCTTTTATTTTTAAGTAGAAGAAGGGCAGTTATGACTGAAGATTTTTTTAGTTATGACTGAACAAAAAGGAGAAATCATCTCAAATCTGTTCTCAGGCAGATTAGTTCTAGAAAAAAGTTTTAAGTATTTTTGTGTATTAAATTCCAACCATGCCCTCATACTTCTCAGAAAATCTCTGTGTACTGCCAGTTTGCATACCATGGGCTTAAAGCATGCATTAAGTCAGTCAGTACAGGAATGCATGCCTCTCCATCAAACTTACCAAGGTTCTTAGAGGATGAAAACAGCTGCCTGAAATGCAACGTCATGGGTCAGGATGATTGGTAGAAAGCCAGAGAACTTCTGTGTATGAAGAAAAACTTGACATTCTGTTCCTGCTTCTTGACAAAACTTCTTATAAAAGTGACTCCGAAGAAGGAGTCACCTTGGACAAGATTTCTTTCAAGTTCATGGGCAGAGACCAACACCAGTGCTTTCTCATGTAAAGACAAGGAGTTTCTTTCTTTACCAAAATAGCAAAAACGTACTGTATGTGTGATGTAGCATCACAGGGCGGCTCTCTTGAGAAAAGAATCACCAAGATTTTTTCCTGCTAATCATGTCACGCTTGGCAAAGACAGTTCTCGTCATTTTGAACATGTGAGAAGCCTTTGTAGTTTCTGAAAAGAACTCATACTATAATAACTCTTTGATGTAATTGGCATGCACAGAAGAGACGAAAACGTGAAGTTGGCTTCGTTTGATAGTTTCACCAGTCTGCCTGTGAATGGCTACGGAACCTGTGACTATTTACATCATCCACTGCAAAATGTCAGGAGAGATGTCTTCAATAATTAGCACGGATGGTGCCATCTGATTGAGGCACCACATTCCAACTTCCTTCGCTGTAAGCTATACATGCAGCATTGCCAGAGTATAAAGATTCAAGATTCTATTAGGAAAGTATCTTCTTTTGCCTAGAATTGCAGTATACATGACATAGATTCTTCAAGCACAGCCTTTTGTTTTTGGTTGTGAAATCCAAATATTGCTAATATCACAGCACGTTGAAAATGAGTCTTAAAAAGCAGCCACAGCATTCAATATATGATCAGAATGTTCAGATAAAAGGTATTCCTTCAGCTTGGCTAAATTCCTGTTTTCATTTGGTACCAACCTGATTGAGGCCACCGTTATATTTTGCCTGGATTACTATAATAGTCTCTAAAATGGGCTTTTCCTTTTGGCCCAAGTCTATATACTGTATATAAGACAGAATAAGTCCTATCATGTCAGTTCTCTGCTCAAAATCTTCCTGTGGTTTCCCACCTAGAGTAAAATCCAAAATCAAAATAGAGGCTCATGCGGGCTTACACAGTATTGTCAACCCTTACCTTCCTGACCTCACCTTACACCATCTCTAATTTACTCTCCACCAGCCTCCTGGCTCTTCACTGCCTTTTCTCATGACATATGTCTTCTTGGCTCAAAGCCTAGGCACTTGTTTCCTCTGCAGTACTCAGGAGGAATCCATCAGCTCGCCTCACCTCACCTTACTTAAGATTTTACTCAAGCAGTACCTTCTTCTGAAGCTTTCCCTCGCTGCACTATTTAAGATTGCAGCACCCTTCCCTGCCTTATTTATTTATTTTTTTAATTAAATCACCGTTGTGTACATTAATGCAGTCATGGGGTACAATGTGCTTGTTTTATATACAATTTGAAATATTTTCATCAAACTGGTTAACATAGCCTTCATGGCACTTTCTTAGTTATTACGTTAAGACATTTATATTCTATGTTTAGTAAGTTTCACATGTACCCTTGTAAGATGCACCATGGGTGTGGTCCCACCAATTACCCTCCCTCCACCCATCCTCTCCTCTCCCCTCCCCTCCCTTATTTTAATAGCACTTTACATTGAAAATATTGCCTATGGTAACCGTTTATTTTCTATTACCTAACCCACTCTAAAAAGTTTAGCATCATGAGGGCAAACATTTCTGTCCGCCTTTTTACCTGCTGTAAACCCAGCACTAGTTCCCTCTGGCATGAAGAGGGAACTCAGAAAGATATTAGCTGAAAGCTGGGGTTGTTAGAGTGGAAGCAGCCATGTTTCTGCCTCATCACAGCGATGATGACGATAAGATCAAAGGGCACGTAAAGTTTTATTGAGAGTTCTTTGACATTTTTCAATTTAAGCACTTAAGCCGGGCCCAGAACAAACAAAACTGAATGCTCATCAAAACATGATCAGGGCATGTTAATTACTGACAATGAGAAGCTTTCCAATGTGGGAGGATGAGACAATAATAACATTACAATGTTTGGTGGTGTTTACAAGGACCTCATGCCACCGTGTGCTTTGTAGAAAGGAAACAAGGCTAATTTAAGAAAAATATTAGCTATTAAAACAGGAAATACAGGTCAAGATTCTTCAGCACTGGTCTGGGGACCAGTCTGGGGACCAGTCTGGGGACCCGCTTAGGGAGGGCATATCAAGCAAAATATGTAAGTGTCTCTCACGGGAGATCACGTTGATGGTTTTCACCTGCCTCTCTCTGCATCATATCATACCTACTCATGAGACAGTCTCATCCACAGCCTCTTCACATACTTTGAGACTGTCTGGAAGGTCTTACCAAGCAATATTTTCACATGACAAAGGTGATTCTTTAATGTATATTCTCCGCGGCTTTACCAATTTAGGGGTACGTATACTGTTTTATTTTTTTCTCTATAGAACATAATCTTTGGCAATGCAATTAACTAAGAGATTGAGCTGCATGTTTCAAAACTGATAGGTTTGTGTTTTTCCTTATTTTTGTCTTCAGAATTAAGTATTTGGACTATACCCAGCCCATTAGCACTAAAGATCAATTAATCACCCCCCAAATCCGAGTGTTTACTTGAGAAGCCACATGACTATTAGTATTTCCTATCTCCAATTTAACAAGAAATATTTCTTCACAGACAGAGTTAGTTGACAGAAAAGGATGCCATTATATTTGGGGGATATCAGATCAATGCAAAGATTCAAGGTAAAAGTTAACTTCAAGCAAACACTTGGGAAGCAGATGTTGTAAGAAGGCCTGTAAGTGGAGGAAAAGTCTTCGGCATCTTCTATTT
>NW_003852471.1:6521773-6522837 GCF_000181295.1 Otolemur garnettii | reverse complement strand
GCCTTAACCACTTGAGCCACAGGCGCCGAGCCTGTATCTCTTTATAACAAGCAATGAAACTGAGGCTGACGGCTCAGCCTGGACCGTGGCACAGGAATAGCTCCTCCAGGAGGCCTGGATACACAAATAGTGCAGTAAAACCCTGAAACAGCCACTTAACTACTCGGTAATTGATGAATAATCATTTCACTGCCACAAACAGTGACGTATGAAAATTTACTGCTTATATTTCCAAATCTTTTCACCCTGCCCACCCCCAAGGCCCTCACCTATATCTTCTTGCCTGTCTAACCGACTGGTGCTTATTGAAATTCCATAGCTCGGCTGCATTGCACTCTGACCATAGATATTCATTCCCCTGCTCTAACCCCAACGCCTTAAAGTTCCAGTACAAAGTCACAGGTGCCTTTTAGCAAGCTCTACTCTGAATCTTGCAGGGCTCATATTCTTGGTGGCAGAATATTTATTTCATTTCTAGAAGTGAATACATTCCTTTCTAGAAAAATTAAAAGATGTAGGCTATTTTTATCGTATCATAAAAGATGAAATAGAGAAAATGTTTAGTGCTTTAAAATGTGGACGTTAACATGATTTAATGGAAAGAATATGGACTCTGGAGAGATTCTATTTATTGCCTATTTCTGCTGTGTTCTTTGAGGATGGAATTGTAAATACCTGAGAAATCATAACGTAGTTTCATTACCAAGGGAGAGTCAGCGGAGTGTGTGTGTGTGTGAGAAATTGCTAATAGCTAAACACTGATTAATACCTGTGTGATAGACCAAGATCAAATTCAGTAATTATATTTTGTTATAATGACAGTAATCATAGCAAACATTTATTGACTGCTTACAATATTGTAGATGCTATATTGATTGTCTTACATCTCATTTTCTCATTATCCCTCCCCTAAATTCTTACACAATGCTCAAAATTTCCAAGTCTTATATTTTGCGTCAGGGGTCCAGCTGATTCAAAACTTACATGAATTAGAGAAAACATACTTTGCAACTTTGAATTTACAGATAATTTAATCACTTTCCTAAATAAGTAAATTGGAATTT
>NW_003852471.1:6492181-6521664 GCF_000181295.1 Otolemur garnettii | reverse complement strand
GATGAAATAGAGAAAATGTTTAGTGCTTTAAAATGTGGACGTTAACATGATTTAATGGAAAGAATATGGACTCTGGAGAGAGATTTGAGTTTGACTCCTGATTTGATCATAAATTAATGAGATCTTAAGCAAGGTGTTGAACCTAGCTGACCTCAAAATTCTTGTCTATAAAGATAACACCTCTTCTATAAGATTGTTTTAAGGATCAAAGACCATAACATAGAAAAATTAAATTCAACAACTATTCATTGAGCACCTGTTATGAATGGATACTGTTCTAGGTGATACAAATTTTAGATTAGTACAGAAACTCGGCCTTCAGGGAACTTGTAGCTGAGTTGAGGGGGTAGACAAATAAATGGACAGTAACACTGGAGTGTGCTAAGTGATGTGGGCAAGCAAAGCCACAGCCAGGCAACTGCACATCTTGGGAGGGGAGACGTGAAGAGTTAGAATAATCCCCCGCCAGGAGATGACACAGCCTCACACAGGGCAGAGCCTGTGCAAAGACCCTGGGACTGAACATGGGGTGTACAAGGAGGCCAGGATGGCGACATGGGACAGGAAGAGCGAGAGCACGAAGGGTCTCAAATGCAGCACCCTGCAATGTCATTGGTGATTTTAGCAGGGAACGGACTTGGTCAGATCTGCACTTGGAGCCCTCACTCTGGAAGGAGGGAGGATTCAGGTGCCATCACTCAAGGGAGAGTGACTGGTCAGGGAGCTAATATAGAAAAGTGTGTGTCTAAAATAACCAGGGTCTAAAGTGAGGGAGAGCCTGGGGTGAGAGGGAGAGTGGACAGTGTCAGGATCTGTTGAGGAGATAAAATTGATAATGTTTGGTCTCTGAGAGGAGGTGGACCATATAGGGTGGAGAGGGGCTCCTGCCTGGATCAAGGAGTACATTGTAGTTTACTCCCCAGCCCAGGGAGGGAAAATAAGTTTGGGGAGCCAGGCTTGACGATGCAGAGCTCAATGAACCTGTGCGACACTCAACTAGAATGTGAGTCCCAGACACTGTGGTGCACTGTTCACATCCCCTGGCCCTCGTTACAGTACGCACACCTGTGACCCTCCGCCCCAGGACTTTGGTCTTCCCTTGTGGGAGGGCCATCCACAGGAAAGAGAGGACAAATTAACCCCCTCAGAAGCAGGCTTCATGCAATGAAAAGTGGAGTTGAAGGATAAATATTCTAGCTCCCCCTTCCATCTAAGCAGTGGTTCTCAACCTCCTTAATACCTCCTAATGCTGCAACCCTTTAATATAGTTCCTCATGTTGTGGTGACCTCCAGCCATAAAATTATTTTCGTTGCTACTTCGTAACTGTAATTTTGCTACTATTGTGAATTGCAATGTAAATATCTGATATGCAGGATGTATTTTTATTGTTACAAAGGGGTCACGACCCACAGGTTGAGAACTGCTGATCTAGAGGATGGGTCAGGGGGATAAATCTAAGGTGTTTCTGTTCTATCTTCCAGAGCCCCATCAGGACCAAAGCCCACTCACCCACAGTAGAAAACCGCCTCATGATACACCCTTCACCTTTGATTCCTGAATCACTTCCTTACTTTCCTACTGGAACTTTCTGGGATACTCTCTTAAATTAACTACCTGCACTCAAACCTTTGTCTTAAGGTCTGCTTATGGGGAAATTCCACCCAAGACAAACCCAACAGGCATTGAGGCATATGGATCTGTGTATTGGAAGAGATCTCTGGGGAGCAGATATAAATTTGGAAACTCCCACATGTAGGAGATAGTTGAAGGTAGAGGGGGGAATGAATTCACCTTAAGAAAAGGGGCGGGGGGGGGGCTACTGGGAGATAAAGTGAAAGAGAAAATCTCAAGTATAGTGAACAAAACTGGGCAGATTTAATAGGCACCAGTTCCTTTTCAAACAATGATCTGTGGCAGGGAAGTTCTCAGAAAAACTTGTCCGGAAATACTGGACTAATTATTTTACAGTTATGTAATCAATTTAATTTATAGTTCTTCTGCTGTACCTTGAAAATTGAGTATTTACTGGTTCTTTATGAGCTGTAACATTTTATGGCCTGTCAGGGCCGTGATTGATACAGTGCGCTGAAAAATAATCATTTAAGATTACCTTAAAATACGTATCAGTATCTGTCATTTTGACAGTGGAATTGCAATGCGATAAATCTACAAAGATTAAAAATTTTAAGTGGAATGTTCCAAGTTGAATATTTATTAGAATACCTCAACTGCACCAAAAGAAGAAACAGGAAGAAAATACTAATTTGACTTGAAGAGAATTTAGCTTTGGAATTCTACGACTACAACAGGCTTCATATTTTTTACAGGCCTTAAAGTTATCTGCAGTCTCACTACACGTCTCATGACGAATAATTTCCAGACCCGTGTGCAATTCTTAATGGGGCACCATCTCTTCAATTACACGTCTTCTTTCTCTTTTGTATTTATTGCAGATTTATACGGGGGTACCTATGATTAGGTTACATAGCTTACCTTTGCAAGGTTCAAGTTCAAATTGTAGTTGTGTCTTTCACCCAGGAAGTGTGACACACATCCTAGCAATGTGCCTGTCGGGTGGGAACTTACTCCTCCCCTCTCACCCCCAAGTAGAGTTTGAGCTTTTCTCAGATGTGAGCATGCAGTTGTTAATCTACTTGTTCCAATTTAGTACTGAGCACACCTGGTGATCACCCAGCCACACAGGCCCATCCCCAACTTTTTTTCTATTCCTGCAATACTTCACTTAGGAGAGTATTGGGTGGAGGGAGGGGGATTCGAGGGTTCACTTCTGTGGTTCATCTTACAAGGGTACAAGTGAATCTTTCTATGAGTAGAATATGAATGTTTTAACACAATAACTAAGAAAATTACGTGAAGGCTATGTTAACCAGTTTGATGGAAGTGTTTCAGATTGTTTGTGAAAACCCCACACTGTATCCCTGAAGTGCATTAATGTACACAGTTACTATTCAATTAAAAAAAATAGAATTAAAATAAAAAAGGAGAGTATTCTCCAAATCACTCCAGGTTGTTACAAAAGATACCAAATCTCCATTTTTCTGTGGCTGAATGGTATTCCATTGTATGCACCACAGTTTATAAATCCATTCATGCATTGAAGGACACTTGGGTTATGTCCACAACTTTGTGATTTGTGAATTCTGCTCCCATAAACATCACATTATACTTCTAAGCAGCACACAGAAATAGAAAAAGGAATTCCTCTAATCTATGTGTATTTTGATGACAGATCATTCTAAAACTCTGGAGAAAATGTTCATCATTGTGATAGTCTTTTGACAGTGCTAAAGGAAGGACGACATGGCTGTTTTTACCCTTCTGTGTGTTATGTATCATAATAATCCTGCCCCAGGCCAGGGACTCACAGTCCATTCACCTCCTAACATCCCTCCTAATTCACCTTCCAGGGACTAGGTATCTGGAAAGATTTTATGCATCAAACCACATGTTTTGACAATGAGTTTTCCAAGGTTTTAATAATTAGGAGATAAACAAATGCTACTTGGAGCTTTAGATCAATAGTCCATAACCTTCGTCATCATCCTGACCGGATAGAACGCTAGCCAAAACTTGTTTTTTTAAAAGAAGAACACTGAAGATGCTAGGACCCCTCCCATCCGCATGTGAAAGCTGAGAGTTTCCAACTGGGAAGCACAAGCACGGCTGTAGGTTTACAACCAGAACTAGAGTTCTAATGCACTATCTAAATACAATTCTCAATTGCTAAGAGAAAATAGAAAATGTTGGAAATTAAAACAGAAGTGAGTGGACTGCCATGGAAAAGAAGCCGAGTTTGGTCTAAAATCTGGTTACAAGAGCTTTTATATAAATAAACAGGAAATCCAACTAACTTGACAGCCTGTGCTCCAGATCTTAGACTTAGCCCTTGCACAGAGCCCCACTCATGTGCCTTCCTCCCTGCTCCCTCCCAGCCAAGACTCCGGCTGGCTGAGAGGTGCTGCTCTGTGAGTTGCCTCTGCCGCCTTTGCTGCCTCACAACAACACTGCAATCACCTTTTCCTTCCCACAGTTCCATTGATTCTCTGCTTTTAAGCACTCATTCCCTCTCTGAAGATTAGCAAACCCTCCACAAAGCCTCCCACAGGTTCCCTCAGGCCAGGCCCCTCTCTCATGCCTGAGCCATCTCCTTGTGTGTGTGTGGAAGGTCTGGTGTGCGTGTACACACGTGTGTGTGTTGTGTGTGCATGCACATCTGAGTATGTGATCTGTGTGTGCGTCATGCACCAGAGTTACCCAGCCACACAGGCCCACTCCCAGCTTTAAGCTCTCTGAGGGCACAGATGGGCCTCATTCATTTTGTTTCCCTTGTAAAGTAAGGTCAAAGGGGAAGGGCCTAGAATCTGTTGGATGCCCACTGTCTGCCAGGGACTGTGTTGGATGCTTTGAATGAATATTTTACATTATTTCATCACCGTGTCGTCTCTTTGAGGTGGAGTTAGGCCTCATTTTACAGAAGAGGAAACTGAGACTCAGAGGGGTTTAATAAGCACACCACAGACACAGAAGAATGTGCAACATTTAAACGTCATTCCATTGGCACAGATGTCGAAGCCTTTTCCATTCCAATTTATATAAAGCTGAGCACATAATTTGGTTTCCTATTTAAAACCCTTCACTGGGTCCCCAGTGCCCAGAAGACCATCCCCTAACCCCTTGGCATGGTGCCCCAATTCTCCTGCTCTTGCCCCACTCACCTCCCTGGGTTAGGGCTGCTGTGCTCCCAGCCAGGCTGGGACAGGCACAGTTTTCTCAGCACTCTTCTGCCTCCTTCATGTGCTTTCCTGTCTCTCCTCTAATGCCTTCTCCACCCTTCTCCCTCTGGGGAGAACTACCTGCCTTTTAAGACATGTTTCCACCCTCCATGCAGACTTTTCTGAAAAGCTGTGTCTCTTCCAGGCACCTGACCCTATTCCCAGTCTCCACAAACAGATGTCGACATTCTTCTATCCCAGCTTAGGTACCCAGCCAGCCTTAGTCTTTACACATTCCTCTGCCTTCCGAGACTATAAATTCCTCCTGGGCAGGAGTCACATCTTTCTATCCATGTACCACTTGGGCATCACTGTCCAGTGGACTTTCTGTAAGAAAAAAGGGTGAACACAGTAGTCACCAGACACATGTTTTGTAACTAGAGAACTTCACATGTGGTTAGTGCAGCCGAGAAACTGAATTTTTTTCTTTTTTGAGACAGAGTCTCACTCTGTTGCTCTGGGTCCAGTGCTATGGTGTCACTGTAGCTCACAGCAACCTCAGACTCTTGGGCTCAAGTGATCTTCCTGCCTCACCCTCCTGAGTAGCTAGGACTACAGGGATTGAATTTTTAATTTTATTTAATTTTAAGTAATGCAAATTCTAATAGGTACACATGGCCAAGGACTACCACATTGGTGCAATTCTAAGACTTTTAGAGAATCTGGGACATGGTCTGTTTCGGTGACTCTGTGCTGAACTGGACAGATTCATTAGGTTCAGGTCGCCCAAGGTTTTCTCCTAACCAGGTCCAATTGTCTTTGCTCTGTTGTTGATTCTGCTCCATCACTGAAGTGATGGAGACTTTCTGGACCATCCTGCAGCTTCCTCGTACACCCTGCAGCCTGGCCAGAAGAGCACACCTCTCTGTCTGGGAATCCTTTCTGACCACTAATTTGCCTCTTATTTTTTTCATGTGTCTTATTTCTTCAGAGGCTATAAAATAGGATTATATTTCCACCAGAGTCTCATTTCACAACATGTAACCATAAAACATAGAAGCAGAGTTATTAAAGCCTCAAGGGAAAATGTATGAACACAATATCAGCCTGATTCATTATGAACAGTTATTATAAACAGTGGGCTTGCTAGCAAATGACAGGAAAACTAATTTGCATGTGCAACAAAATTATGCCATACACATCTGCCGCGGCTTCCATCCCCCCAACCACCAGATTACTGGGACTCTTTAATTAAAAAAATCCTGCCAACTCAGAAAGATTTGGGGTCTCTGAAGCGTGCTCACAAGGGCTTGGCTTTGCTAATAACTTCAAGTATTGTCTAGAATTCCGGGTGGCTATAAAGTCTTCAAGATAGCCAAAAGGAGCACATTGCTTCATAATACATCATGTTCCAGTCTCAATGCTAAAGGCCTGCACCCTACCATCACCACCAAAGAACTTGGAGTAGGTATGAATATTTCCATCTAACTAACAAGGAGGAGGATGAGAAAGCTTACGATTAAGTTACCTGAGAGGTCTAAAGTGGCTGAGCAGGTAATAGAGATATGTTTGCTCTGCTCCAAAGTCCAGACTCCACCTTTCTGCCCTTCGAAGCAACAGTCTAGCCCTTAACTGCTTCTGGAGCGGGTAGTTTTCTTTGCTAGGCAAATTTTATATTCAATCACTTTTTTCCTCCATATAAAACCTTCATCATCACAAATCATGTTGGTTTTTTTTTTTTTTAAGCCACCCTTTAGGTTCTTTATTTTCATGTTAAATGATTCTAATCTTTCCACTTTGCGTAAGTTTCTTATTTTGTAAGCATACTCAAGATTTCCATAACCACCGTAGGGGATGGGATTCTGGAATAGGATCTGGATCTGCTTGGTGCTTATTATATGTGATCGGGTTTATAGTTTTACTACAGTCAAGTAATGCTCTCGTGGACGTGATCCAGAACTTGCTGTAAAAGTACCTGCTGCAAACCTTGACCTAGCCAAATATTAGTCTGGGATACATCCCTTTGTTCTTTGTTTCTCAGGCTCTTCACTTATAAAATAATCAAAATAATAGCTGGGTGGGTGGCGCCTGCGGCTTAGTGAGTATGGCGCCCACCCCATATACTGAGGGTGGTGAGTTCACTCCCATCCCTGCCCAAACTGCAACAAGAAAATAGCCAGGCATTGTGGCAGGCGCCTATAGTCCCAGCTAGTTGGGAGGCTGAGGCAAGAGAATCACCTAAGTCCAAGAGCTGGAGGTTGCTGTGAGCTGTGACGCCATGGCACTCTACCAAGGGTGACAAAGCGAGACTCTGTCTCTGCAAAAATAATAATAATAATAATAATAGCTGGGACTAGATGGGAGAGTTGTAGGAAGATCAAAAGAATAGACTATACATAAGAAATCAGTACAATTTTAGACAAATCTAATCTTAGTATCATCTTTATAATTTTTGTTATCGACATATATAAATCATGTCATTAACATGTCTTATTAAATTAATTAAAAAATTGGATTTAAAAAACGAGCTTCCTGTGGCAAGGGTGAAGCAAGGATACAGGAAGAAAGGATTTACCACATCATCTAACATTTGAACATAATTGTAATGGCTAAATATATGAAGAGATAAATTATGAAGAAGAAGAATGAGTTTCACAGCTGCCTAGCTGATATGTTTTTAGAATACTTGTTTTAGCCAATAGGATAAAGTTAGAGTACATTGAATAATATGGAGCCCAGGTCAATATTCAATAGATAATATTTAATTTAGTGCATCTCTAAGGTCTAGATCAGATGTATTCATCAAATTACACCACATTTTCACTATAGGAATAGTGAGGTCAAGAAGCAAGGCAGAGTAGTAGTCGAGAACCAGTCTGTGGATTTGAATCCTAGTTCTCCTAGTTCCACTCTTTACTTATAGCCTTGACCAGTTTCTGTATCTCAGTGTCATCTATAAAATGGGAACACTATTACCTAAAAAATAGGGCTACTGTGATGAGTCAATGAATTAATACGTGTAACCTATTAAAACAATGTGACACATTGTAAGTTTCTAATCATATTATCTGTCACAGATGTTAAAGAAGAATGATATGAGCATTTTATCCGTAAAAGTAATCCATAAAAAATCCATACTATAGTGATCTATAAAATTACTACCATAATCCAAACTTCCCAGCATATCAACCTGTCACTATTATTAACATTTTAGGATGATGGTTCTTTCTCTCAAAACCAGAGAAAGAACACTAAGAGAAAAAATGTAAATAGCAAATACATTTGAATCAGAGGGTATGTATAGATATTTTTGTTTATTTGTTTTCTTTTCTCTAACGAGGAGAGAAACTCGACCTTTCAGTAACCAGTTCCAGGTGCTTTTAGAGTGAATTAATAATATAGGAAGGACAGAAACTTGGGAGGGGTAACGGTGAAGAGGAAAGGAAGATGCGATGAGTAAGAAAAAGACCTATCTACGTAATTATCAATGTTCCTCTCAAATCAAACAGTCAATTAATGTATTTATGATCATAACATACAAGGAGATGATACAGAGATTTAAAGCACCATTAGAATAAAAGACCACATTAAAGCAATTTCAGCTTTCAATTGGCCCATGTAAATCTACTTTCCCAAACTGGGATAAACACATTTAAAAAATTTTTTTTCTGAGAAAGACATCTTCTTGTGTATGTATGTCTATATACACATACATACACACATATATACATGCATACACAATCTTCTCAAATATCAAAGATTCTAGTATATAGAATCTTACAAACTTACAAACGAATGATTTATTTGTAGTTTATGAGTAGGTTGCTTTAACTATCAAGCTGGGTACAATAAAACCAATATTTGGGGGGAAAGAAAATCTTCAAAATTATCAAAACAGAGTTGAGAAAAAGGTTTAAAATCCATTAAAAAACTATTGGCAATGTCTATCCTAATAATTAAGGTGACTTGGAAAGGTAGGTATAGGTCTCATTTCTCTCCAAAAACGAGCATAGTGATGGACATATTAGGTACTATGTGGGACATACTGAATTGACACATCTAAGCAGGCTGTCAAAATCAGTCTTTAGTAAACACCAATGGGACTAACTTATGAGACAGTAACACACAGAATATTATAGAGAAAGATTAAACTTCATCAACACTTAGTCACTCTACTATCAATCCTCTATTAGAGACACAGTCCTTCTAAGGTAGAGGCTAGTTGGAGTTGTGCTTAAAAAGGAATTATTACTATTACTATTGCTCTTCTTCTTATTATTGTTATTTAGAGACAGAATTTGCTCAGTCACCCAGGCTAGAGTGCAATGGTTCCATCATAGCTCACTGTAACCTGAAAGTCTTGGGCACACGTGATCCTCCTACATCAGACCCCTGAGGAACAAAGACTACAGGGATGCACTGCCACACCTGGCTACTATTATTTTATCAATATTCTTTATAATTTTAGAGATGAGATTGTGCTATATTGTCCAGGCTGGTCTTAAACTCCTTGCCTCAAGCAATCCTCACACCATGGCCTCCTAAGCACTGGGATTCTTTATTAAGGAATAAGCTGCCATGCTCAGCCCCATATTCTATTATACTCCCAGGTATTTTAGACATGCCCTGTCTTAATTCCAGGTTGAATTTTCAAGGTAATAATTCCAACATCTGGAGACTCACTGTCTTAACAAAACCTTACATGGCCTGGGAGCACTTGAAATGTGCTAATGCCAGGGATGTGAACAGATGACTCGCAAAGAAGGAAAAACATTTAACACATAAAATAACTGAACCTTAGATAGAAATTAAACCACATTGAGATACTACTTTTTACCTATCACATGGGAAAAGATGAAAAAGTTTGGTAATCTACCCTGTTACATATATCTCCATAAGAATATAATCAATCAAACTTTGTAATCTGATAAAATATATATAATTTAAATATATCTTTCACCCAGCAATTCCACTTTCAGGAACTTCTTTCTAAAATAAATATACTAGTATATTTATAATAATGAATGTATTTTATGCATAATAAATATCCTTTCATTTAAATAATAACTGTAGTATATAATATTAAATCATAATAATACATACATTCTATAGATGGAATACTATGCAACTATTAACAAGAAAAAGGTTGGTAAATTCTTACGTACATAAACCAATCACCAGGGTACATCATTAAAAAAAATTTTTTTTAAAAAGGTGCAAAGCTGTGTATATAGTGTATAATTGTGTATGCTTAAATATTCCTGAATGGGTAAGCATGGTTGTTTAGGGGGAAAGAATTGGAGGACTAAGAAATAAAAATGGAAAGAAAAATTACTATGCATCTATATCCTTTTCCTTCTTTTGAATCTTATATTAGCTGCATGATTATCCATTTAAAAATAAATAAAATTGATTGCTTTGTAAAAGAAATCTAAAACTAAATAGTAACCTTTCTTTGCAGCAATTTGGATGGAATTGGAGACCATTATGCTAAGTGAAATAGCTCAAGAATGGAAAAATAAACACCATGTCCACTTGCTATTAAATTGGAACTGAGAGGTGCACATGAACACAGAAGGACATAAAGACATTGAAAAGGAGTGACGCCTGTGGCTCAAGGAGTAGGGCAACCGCCCCACATGCCAGAGGTGGCGGGTTCAAACCCAGCCCCAGCCAAAAACTGCAAAAAAAAAAAAAAAAAGACATTGAAAAATCAAGCAGGTGGGGGTGGGGGGCAAAAACCTACCTAATAGGTACAATGAACACTATTTGGGTGACGGTCGCACTTACAGCCATGGCTCAAGTATTGCAAAGCTATTTATGTAACACAAACATTTGTATTCCTTTAATATTTTGAAATTAAAAGAAAAAAGAAAATACTAGTTTCTATTAAAAAGAGAAACCTAACTTTTGCAACATCTGGAGTAATAAGAGAGTGGCCATTTCCCCATTAAGACACTTAACTCAATATATACTTTTCAGCCTTAAATATATGGTAACATATAACAAAAATAATTTTTTTTTTTTTAGTTGTTGTTGCAATTTTTTTGGCCAGGGCTGGGTTTGAACCCACCACCTCAGGTATATGGGGCCGGTGCCCTAGTCCTTTGAACCACAGGTGCCATTCACAAAAAATAATTATAATGCTGATGTTTTGAGCAGGGAAACAAAGCTAATGAAGGGCTGCGCATCCTCCCTGGTCTCTATGCTCTCCTGTTTGTGTCTCTTTCAACAGAGCAGCAATAGCTGAGCAGTGGGTGAAGAGGGAGCATGCCCACGATAACTCAGGTGATCGCTCAGGAGTCAAAGGCAGAAATCCCTGCTATTCCTGATTTTTACTTTCAGAACAAAGTTCCACAGCGTCACATCTGTTCAAACACCTCACTGATGCAAGAGAACTTTGTCGCTCCGCCAGCCTGTCCTTGTTCACCTCAGGAGAGGTCAGTTAGACACCCTGTGTCACAGTTACTGGGGCAAAGGAGGACTGGGGAGAGATTCAGTAAAAGTGTGGATACATGGCTGGGGTGAGACTGTTTAACAAACTCTCCTGACAGTTTTTATCCTTGAGGGCCATCCCACTGCCCACCACACATATATACACTCCAGACTGAATCATCTAACGGGGCCCTTATGAAGGAATGAGCTCAGCTGGGAACCGGCCAGACATTAAGCTGAATGTTTTTCTTTTGGACATAAGCTCAGTCACCTCCCCCTCAGCTCCCTGTGACTGGTGACCCTGTGGTTGTCAGTGGCATTCAGCATGACATTGGTTCCCTGGATTCTGATGATGGAACTGGGTTATAAGACAGATGCCATAGAATGCAATGGCGAGTTCATGACTTCCAAAACCAAAACAGATTTTACTAAGACCATAATAACTTATTATACTCCCTCTGCCTCTACCTGATAATTTTGATTGATGCTAGTCTTACTACAAGAATAAATGACAGCCCTTAGAACAGCCTATAGGCTATGCTGAAAACATATTTGGTTCTGTTTTGTTGACTGATATTGGTGAAACAACTAAATAGCATCTGCTATATAGTAGATGCTCAATGCACATGGGACAGTTCAGAAGCCCTAGTGTCTCATACTCAAGGAAGCTGGGATGGGTTCTATTAACTAATCACTCAAATCTAGCCCTCCAGTTCTGGCCCAAGTGGCTTCTACCTGGGAAAAGGGATAGGAACTATTGGCAAAGATTTAGTCCAGAGTAATACTTTCTGTACAGATAAAATGAAATTAAAGCAAAAGATACTCATGTATTCTCTGATTAAAATATTGTTTAGAAAAAGTACCTCATGAAATGCATATTCCTGCTGTCAACAAGAGTTTTTATTTTGAGTTTCACAGCACCCTCAACTCCTGGGTTCAAGTAATCCTCCTGCCTCAGTCTCCCCAGTAGCTGGTGCTAAAGGTGTGCACCACAATGCCTGGCTAATTTTTCTACTTTTAGTAGAGACAAGGGATTCTTGCTCTGGTTGGTTTCAAACGTCTGAGCTCAAGTGATTCTCCCACTTCGGCCTCTCAGAGTGCTAGGATTATAGGTGTGAGCCATTGCGCCTGGCAAACAAAAAGAGTTTGTAAGTATAATATTGAAATTATACCACTGTACCACTGTAAGTCAAGATGATTATTAAAAGAAATTCCAAACTCTTTATTTGGTAATAATGTATAGGATGCATGTCATTGCCTGGAAAACCTTAAAGATTTCCTCTTTATTATATTTGAGTAGATGATGACTTTACCTTTTCCAAATAGTACAGATTTAAAAGCCAGGAAAAGAGTTTTCAAAAGCCTACTGCATTGTACTTCAACTATCTCTGAAAGAATAAATCATGGGCATAATTTTCTCATTTTAATATTTATCTTAAACAGAATCTGTTTCATAAAAGAAGCAAAACACATCTCTGTTGAGCCATCTCTGTAATTTCAGAAGTCTATTACTCAGATTCCCAGCCATCTATCCAGCTGAAAAGCAGCATGTTATTGCAGAAGGAAGGAGAATTTTGTCACTAAAGACACAAGGTATGCATGGGAAAGAGGGTAATGTCTTGTAATTAAAAACCCCAACAAGTGTGCAGTACTCACTTTGTGCCAGAAACTTCAAATATATTACATCGAAATCTGCAAAACCCTCTCAGGTTCATGCCACCATCTTTATTTTTCAGAGAGCAGAGGGAGATTAAAGGAATTCCCAAAGGCTATAAGGCTGGTGTTAGGTAAGTGAGCTGGCCCTGGAAGCAAATCTATGATCCACCACCACGCACACTTGTTCCACGATGCTCTTTGCATGTTTGTGGAAATGCACTTCACAAACGGGAATGACTATGACTTAACCAGTGAGGATTATACTATTCCTATCCGGAATAGAACTCAGAAAACCGGAACTCATCCCCAGGGGTCAGAAATAAATGGCCGTTCCCCACGTAGTTCTATTATTTTCATCCTGCAGTAGACACAGTTGTGGTACATTAGACATAATTGATAAACTAATACACTTGCATTATGAACCAAGACCAAGTTTACACTACGGTTCATTCTTTTTGTTGTACTATCTGCTCATTTTCCTATAACTTAAAACTCTTGTAAAAAAAAAACATAAAGGCTTTTATTAGAAAAACAAAACAGATAATCTCTAGTATCTTTGTGGCATCTGTTGTTATTTCCCCTTTATGATTCCTGTTTGAGGTTACTAGAGATTTTACTTTTGTGTTTCTAGTTAGTCTGGTTTACCTATTTTATTTACTTTTTTAAAAAACCAACTTTCTGTTTTGCTAATTTTCTGAATGATTTTTTTAGTTTTCAATTTCATTAATCTCTGATTTAATTGTGGCTATTGATTTTCATCTGCTGGGTTGGGGGTTAGATTGTTCTTTTTCTAGTGATGGTTTGTGAGTGTGCCGATGCACTCACTTTCTGTTTTTTGAAGGTAGGCATCTAGTGCAATAACTTTTCCTCTCAGGACTACTTTTGCCTTATCCCAGAGGTGTTTGTTAACTTGTGTTTTCATTGTTGTTATGTTTGAGGAAATTAACAAATTCCTCTTTTATCTCTTCCTGAACCCAACTATCGTTCAGCATAAGGTTGTTTAGTTTCTAAGACTTTGTGTGGGGATGAACATAGCAAGCAGACAAACTACACACTGGGAAAGGATATTTGCATATTTTTAATCAAACAGAAGCTTGATAACTAGGATCTATAGACAACTCAAATTAACATCAAAAGAGCCAACAATACCTCTATCTTGGGCAAAAGAGATGAATAGAACCTTCTATAAAGAAGACAGATGAATGGCTAACAAATACATGAAAAAATGCTCATCATCCCTAATTATTAGAGAAGTGCAAATCAAAACCACCCTCAGATCCTGAGATATCATCTAACCCCAATGAGAATGGCCCACATCACAAAAATCTCAAAACTGCAGATGTTGACATGGATGTGGAGAGAAGGCAGCACTTTTACACTGCTGGTGGGACTGCAATCTAATACAACATTTTGGAAGGAAGTATGGAAAACCCTCAAAGAACTCAAACTAGACCTCACATTTGATTCTGCAATCCCATCACTGGGCATCTACCCAGAAGGAAAAAAAAAAAAAACCTTTTACCATAAAGACACTTGCACTAAAGTGTTTATCGCAGCTCAATTTACAATTGCCAAAATGTGGAAACAGCCTAAATGCCCACCAACCCAGGAATGGATTAAGAAGCTGTGATATATGTATACTATGGAATACTATTCAGCCATTTAAAAAGATGGAAACTTTACATCTTTTGTATTAACCTGGATGGAAATGGGAGACATTCTTCTGTGTAAAGCATCACAAGAATGGATAAGCAAGAGTCCTGTGTACTCTATTCTGATATGACCATTAATGACCTAGCACACAGTAGGGCGTTGGGGGAAGGGGAGAGCAGAGAGAGGGAAAGAAGGGGGGTTACAGTGTATGCACACATTTTGGAGGTGGGACACAATTATTAGAGGGTCTTTAACAAATACAATCAATGTAATCTGATTCTTTGTACCTTCAATGAATCCCCAACAATAAAAAAAAATTTTAAAAAAAGGACAGAAAAGAAAAGAAAAAAAGATGGACATGTCCCTTAAGGACAAAACGCCAAGAGTATATGAGCCTGCATTTGACTGATGTCAGAGGTGAGCCACCAGAAACAGGTGGCCAAGTGTCTTAGTCAGTTTGGTTTGCTATCACAAAATACCAGAGACCAGGTGTCTTATAAACAATGAAAGTTCATTTCTCATAGTTCTGGAGGCTGGAAGTCTGAGACCAGAGCAGCAGCATGGTCAGACTCAACTGAGGGCCCTCTTCAGGGCTGCAGACTGCTGAATTCTTATTCTGCCCTGAATTGGTGGAAAGGACAAGGCAGCTTTCACCTTCCAAATCACCTCCCAAAGGCCCCATCTACTAATAGCATCACATTGGTGATTAGGTTTCAGCACATGAATCTGGAGGGACACAGACATTCAGCACCAAGAAAACATGCATCTCACTTTCTGTGCCTCACAGTGATACTATTGGAGCATCAACAGAGGAAATCTAGGAACCTCAAAAACCCTTAATTGGCCTGTATTAAATACTGCTTGACAGATTCAAGTGAAGAGTAAATCATGATTATAAAAGAGGAGGAAAAGCTTTTATTGTTAGTTACAGTTGAAAACTAGAAGCCAACATGTGGATAATGTTTTAAAAAATAAAGTGCAATGAAACAAATTTCAAAGCAAATAGAAAATGAAGGCTTAATGTCAGGAAAAAAATATCTGCTTATTCAGCTAGATTTTAAGTATTAACATCACTGTCCCCCCCCCCCAAAAAATGTTGTTCCTGTTGACATTTAAATAGAACTTTAACATATACACTGGGTGAATAGTCTGGCCCAGTTCTCAGCCACAATCTATGATTTTTAAAATCACTAAAGATGCAAACTTGCCAGATACGATATTTATAATAAGAATTTAAGTTACTACTTACAGGTAGGTTTTTGTTGGGAGTTTTCAGGCCCACATAATTACCTGTCTTATGGGTAGCTCTCTCTTTTTAAAGCAAGGTTTTTTCATGCTCCAACCTTTGTAACAATGACCTTTATTACTGCTCACAAGTATGAGTTTCAGCATAATGAGAAAATGAACTCTTTTCTCAGGAAAGCACCCGTATCTCCAGTGGGCAATGCTTTGAGCATCAGGGAGCCTCCTGACCTCAGGTTTAGTCTGAGGCTCTGGTATGCATGACAACCAATGTTTGGATTAAAAGAATGCAAAGAAAACCTGGAAATTATATAAGTCCATCCTCCAGTTTACAGATGAGTCCAGAAAGAGTAAGTGACTTTCTGAGGACCCTTCTTCCCACTGTGCCTTGTTATGTCTGTCCTACTGGTGAGTACGTTTCGTTTCTTACATGGCATAAGCTGGAACAGTTTGTGCCTTTTGTTTTATCTTGCCCTTCTACTTTACAAAACAACTCCTACCTCAGAAATGGGCTAGAGCTTATTTATAGAACAACATGCCCTAAACTTAATATACCTTACTTTTGATTACCTTACTTTCAACTTCAGTTTGCATGAATATTAACTGTCCCTTAGTGGTTTCCCAATAGTTTATACTTAGGCTATGATTCTAAAATTATAAAATATAGAAATTGATATAAAATGAATATGAAAAAAAATCGGAATACGTACATAAATATCATTAACCATACTGTGACATACTACACATTCACATGCATCAGAATGCCTAAATGAAAGGATGGATAGCACCAAGTGTTGGCAAGGACACGGAGCAATGGTAACCCTCACACATTCCTGCTAAGAGCATAACTGATATAAACTTCTTAGAAAAGCATTTGATAGTATCTCTTAAAGCCAAACATGAACACAGTTTATAGCTGAGCAATTTCATTCTGCAATATATGTGCACACAAAATAAACATGAGCATATTCACCAAAAGACACATCCTCAAATAGTCATAGCAGCACTATTCCTAAGCTAAAACTGGAAACACTCAAATGTCCATGACAGTAGAACAGATAAATAGATTGTGATATATTTGCATCCCCCTACAAAAAAAGTTATACTTTCCTTAAAATGGTGATATCCACTACAAGCCATTGGATCCAAATAATCAAAATACTGAGTCTTAAAATGGCTTAAACAATGAAGAAATCTACTACCTCACATAACTAGAAATCCATAGATAATCTCAGTTCAATGGTTTATTGGAACAACAGCTTAGGAATGCTATAGCATTTTAGTTTTTGTTTTAGTGTTGGTTTCATTTTCTTATGGGAAACAAGATAGTGACCTTAATTTCAGGCAATCTATGCAAACATAGCTATGTCCAGAAGTAGAAGAAGGTGAACTGTCTTTTACTTATTTCCTTTCACTAGGGAAAAAAACAACTTTTCTTCAGGAGGAAAATAGCATAATGTCTCTTATGTTTGAAAATTCAGTTACATACATATCCCAAAGAAAATCACTGGCAAGAGAAACAAGATGACATTTTTTTTTTTTTACAATTTATCATAGAGACAAGGTCTTACATAGTCTAGTCTCAGTGCTCAGCCTCAAGCAATCCTCCCACCTGGGCCTCCCAAAGTGCTGGAATTATAGGCGTGAGTCACTGCACCCAGCAGACTAAGACTGATTTCAGTCTTTCTTCTGGAATGGAATTAAGCATTTATCACCATCACAACTAACAATAATAATATGGACAGCATTTATTGTTAACTTCCAATAACAGATTTCCAGTTTCTGTTGAGAGATGGAAACAGTGCTAGTCCCACACTTACTAACAAAATTACTAGACAAAGAGTAAATTCACAAATTTTCTCTTACCTATTAACATGCTGAGTTTTCAGGGAAGCCAACTATTCAGAATCTAGGAAACAGCAGTTGTCTATAGTGAGAGACAAGAGTTGAGTACTTACCCAAGTACCTCCCTGAAAATATCTATTAATTACAAAATGAAAATTCGTACCTTTATAATGGAGAAAAGTGACAGGTGCCACTTCACACAAGTGACCAAAGATAACATCACCAGCGATGAGTCAGGGTGACATCATGTGGTTCCTTATATGACACAACCAGGCAGGTCCTTTACCTCTGTGGTATTCATCCCCCCAAATTTATAACCTCAGTGTAAGCCTGAGAAAACATCAGACACACCAAAATTGTGGGCCCCCTTGCAAAACACCTGGTGATAACTCTTCAGAGGAGTTAAGGTGATGGAAGGCCAGGAAATAATGAGGAATAGTTACAGATTTGAGGAACCTAAGGAGATATGACAACAACATGCAATGTGCAATCCTGGAGCAGACGCTGAAACAGAATGAGAACATTAGTGGAGGAAATGACGAGATCCAAATGGAGTCTGTGGTTTGATTAGTAATATTATGCCAATTTAATTTCTTACTTTGATAGTTGCATCATGGGTATGTTAGATGCTAACAGGACTGAACAAAGGGTGCACAGAAAATCTTTGTACTGTGACTGCAACTCTTCTGTAAGCCTAAAATCACAGTAGAACCTTTGTAAGTTGACCACTCAAAGGACTGTAACAAACTGGTCAACATACAGACGTGGCTAACATAAGGAACTAGACCTTCTGTACTGATACGTACATGTGGTGCACATCTTTTCTATGAAAATTAGGTCAACTTAAGGGGGCAATCAATGTAGGGAGGTGGTCAAGTGTAGAGGTTCTACTGTATTTTGAAATTAAAAATTTTAAATATAACTTCTTGACATTTTTCTATTCTTTTTTTCAGGATTTAAGTCTTTAGTTAAGGCTGGATGCTGTGGCTCATGCCTGTAATCCTAGCACTCTGGCAGGCCAAGTTTGGAGGATCACTTGAGCTTAGGAGTATGAGACCAGCCTCAGCAAGAGTGAGAACCCTTCTCTCTACCAAAAAATTAGAAAAATTAGCCAGGTATTGTGGTGGGCTCCTGTAGTCCCAGCTGCCTGGGAGGCTGAGGCAGGGGGATTCCTTGAATCCAGAAGTTTGAGATTGCTGTGAGCTAGGCTGATGCCCTAGGACCCTAGCCTGGGGCAATAGAGTGAAAGTCTATCTCAAGAAAAAAATCTTCAATTAATATTATCAAACTTTCACTTATTTTCCCAGTTCTCTATAGCAGTAGCATTTGTGTCAACAAAATGAAGCGACTATTATTATGGTCCTTAGGCAGTAAACAAACAGCCAAATTGAAAGTTTAGGGCGGCATAGAAAGATACAGCCAGTTAATGATTTAAATGTCATGAAACCAAATAACTTTGCTCTTATACTATTTTCCTTTTTCCTGTGTATCTTGCTTCAGAAGTAATTTTCTCAACTCATCCACAGCTCATAAATCTTTCTCTATAATCCTTATAAATCATTGAGAAAGAAGCTCCTCTTTTGTTAACTGCATTACATGCTTTAAATAATAAAGACTGCAGAGGATTTTACTAAGTAGCTTCATAGTTGCTAATCTGAGCTATAAGACAGCAAACAGATGCAATAAGTTCTTAATATGGCACAAATACTTAGGTGCTTTTTCAAGAGAAATAATAAAAAACACTAAAGGAATTGCCATTTGTGATGGAAATTAGGGAAGGGTCCACCATAGCAAAGGTAAAAAAAAAAAAAAAATGCTTTCTAGCTGACTATTGATTATATGTTTTTTCCTACAGAAAACATTGACCATGGTGTTTATTCCTTGTTCCATCATGGTTTACTACAAGTATGGAGGAAAGGCAGGAAGTGGATAATTTGCCTTTCTAATTCATAGGTCAGCAGGTCCTGTGGAGCCACAAATGAAGCTATTAGAGGCCCGGGCACCTTCCAGGGAGTCCCCACAGGAAGGCAGCATGAAATGAGTAAGTGGTGAACAAGATAGTGGAGAATGACAGAGAGTGCTATGTGCTCACCTAAGCCCATGTCCACTTCCTCTTGGGTGGGCAGCTAGAACACAGTGCCCAGTCCCCCTTGCAGTCAGGCAGGCCCATAAAACTGAGCTTTGACCATAATACGTAGGAGGAGGTGATACAAATCACTCACAGAACTGGCATAAGACAAAGGTTTCGGGGATCCTCCCCATCCTCTTTCCTCTCCTGTTTTGTGGCTGGTTGTTTATGCCCAAGGCTGCATCTCTCATCCCAAGAATAAGAAAGGGAGCCCTACTGGGCCTAGGGTTCTGAGCCATGGCCCAGCAATCACTACATCCTTGGCAGTCTGTGATGAAGTGTGACATGAGCTGGAAATACATATTTATTGTCTATGCTACTGAAAGTTTGGAGTTCTTTGTTATAGCAGCTGGTATGCCCCACTAATACAGTAGGCCTTCTGGTACAGGAAACGGCAATACAGGAGAGTCCCAGCTCCCAAACTGCTAAGTGACATACTCTCTCTGTCGTGCCTGGATAGACCAAAGTCAGCCAGGCAGGCTTGATTGCTTTTCTGCTATGTCTTCCATCTTATTTCATCTGTGTCCTTTCGTTATGTTGTCTAGGCTGTAGTTTTATTGTATTTGAGCTTTAGGATAAGTGGGGTGGCTAAACGTTCCAGCTTTCCTGAAACAGTGCTAGTGTATGTCTCTTGCCCTGGTATGGTGATTAATATTAATCATTAATCCTTTTACTCTCAAAAGTTTTTGTGATAAATTATATGGTCACTCTAATGATAAGCCATCTTATCTCCCCTCTTAGGAATGGATGAAACATAAATAAAAGAATGAATAAAATAGACATCATAAAAAGTACTATAAGTATTCGAAGTTTTAGTTTCCACTATTTTTTTTAGATATTCAAAATATGGTCCTTTCTGTACAGTGTAATATACAGTATCATTTATTTATAAGTAGATCAATCACAATGAATAGAAAAATATTAAATGAGAAGCTGTATAATTCTTTTTTCTTTTGCAGTTTTTGGCTAGGGCTGGGTTTGAACCAGCCACCTCCGGCATATGGGGCTGGCGCCCTACTCCTCTGAGCCACAGGTGCCGCCCAAGCTGGCTTAATTCTTCCAGTGATTTAGAACAAATTGTTTTCGTGCTGTTATATGAGACATTATTATAACATATTGAGTAACAAATTTGGTTATTAAATATGAATAATAATTATAAAAGTGTGGCCATAATAATTTTGGATAAGGAAAATTTACAACAAATTTAGGATTCTCATAGTGAATATAACCAGAAGAGAGACCCAGATCACATACCATACCTGGAGCTAGGAATTTAAGTTTGTATTTAAGGCAATGCATAAAAATCAATTCCACATGAATTTTTTCCATTAAAAGGAATTTTGAACTGTTAAGAAATATCGTTCTCTGGCAAATGGGAGGTGCTTTTTATTTTCTGCATCAATAATTGCACCTCAACATTTCCTTAGACCCTTTAGAGATAGTTATAAGAGGGCAGTGCCTGTGGCTCAAGGAGTAGGGCGCCGGCCCCATATACCAGGGGTGGCAGGTTCAAGCCTGGCCCTGGCCAAAAACTGCAAAACTGCAAAAAAAAAGAGATAGTTTTAAGAAATAACTTCAGAGGCCAGCCATGGTGGCTCACACCTATAATCCTAGCACTTTGGAAGGCTGAGGCAGGTAGATTGCCTAAGCTTAGGAAAGCAGCCTGAACAAGAATGAGACTCCCATCTCCAAAAAATAGCCAAGTGTTGTGGCAGGCGCCTGTAGTCTCAGCTACTCAGGAGGCTGAGGCAAGCAGATAGCTTAAGCCCAAGAATATGAGGTTCTTATGAGCCATGATGCCATGGCACTCTACCCAGGGTGACAAAGTGAGATTCTGTCTCAAAGAAAAGAGTAATCACTTTAGACCATTTTCCTACAACTTTTTAAAAACAACAACAATAAAAAAAAGTCTAATGACTATGAGTAAGTTAGGGCTAATTAGAAATCAACTTTAAAATAGCTTGTTTTAAAAATAGTTTCAGTGAGGAAACTTTTCCTTTAGGAAAGAAGAGAGTAGAAATCGGGGAGTGGGCTTTAGCGAATATGGTAGTATAAAATCATAAAAACTATCGTGTGACAGGGAAGGACTGTGAATACATAAGTAGGAGATTCACCTTTACTATACTGTCCACAATCTTCCAAACCCTTGCCATTTTAAAGATGGATTACATCTCTATTTTAATTCTGACATGCAAATCTTATCAATTCTATTCAGGTCACCACCTGAACCTGTATTACCAAAATCTCTCTTACCTTACCTCTAATTTATTGTAAAAAATGTCATTAACCTTTCATGGGAATTAATCACAAAAGATACTGAAATTTTGTGTTATAGCCTATACCTGCACTCCTATTTGAAACGTGCTCTACCGCATTGAGTTTCTGTCTGAAGTAGCTGATTTAAGCTTTTGATATAGTAGAGCTGGTACCCCATTCATTGTGTTATCATTTTATACAGTCTGTCCATACAAACCCCAAGAGAAGAATGCACTGTCTGTCCATGAAAAATAACCCACCGTCTGTGGCTTATGGAAACAATGATAGAATTTTAAATACCTTGCAAAAGCCAGGCGTAGCTATTGACATGAGTTTTGCCAGGGCCCCTCTGGTTGAATGGCAACATTCAAATATAATGAACAGAGAACACAATTAAATATGCACCCTAATGAGGAATGGAGAACTGAGATTTTTATCATTTTTCAAAAACAAAGGCTTCCAAAATTTAAAATAATGAAGTAACATGGCCGCTGGAAAGGAGTGAGGGACGCATTATTAGACACAGCAGTAAATGTCAGATATAATATACGACAGCAATATTCTGCAGTTTGACTATGGCTCTTTTATTTCTAGTTCTCATGTATCTCCTGCTGTTAACTGTTCATCTCCCATCAATTTTATTCTCATCAGTAGTTGCCCTGGTCAGGCAGAAAGACTGTCTTGGTTTAATTAAATGGTCCCTCTAATAAGATAAAGCTAAACAGACTTGGGCATGCCTAAGGTGCCAGTTCTCACATGTGAGCAGGTGGTGACAAGCCTTGAGCTTACACTGAACTCTGGATTGTATGTCTGCTTAAATTGAAGACTCAGAAAACTGGTCTGTATAAAAATTTCTTCAAGTTTGAGATTCCCCCTAAAAGGATAGAAACAATTTACACCAAGATAATTATTATTGATTCCTTCTACATGGAACTCTATCATAATGTCTTCAGTTATATGAAGCACCCAATGTTTTTGCATTCAGTAAAACTGTGGTCCAAATATTGTTCTATGAACCCTGCAGCATGTCCAGCTACATAATTTATTAGAATTAAAGTTTAGGTGTTGAAACATTGCAAGAAGTTATGGGTTGTTTGCAGGTCAAGAGATGATAATGCATGCACCTTCGATTCATCTTGAGCAATTTTAGTCTGATAAGAGGAAGATGAACAAGGAGGAAGAAGGGAACTGCAGTGTGTGATCTGATAACCTGGAAGGTTACAAGATACCTTCCACATACGAGCAGGAATCCACGGCACCAGGCAACAGCATCATCGTTTTCAGATGAGTATGATTCTACACAAACCCTGGTAGCATGAAAATGAGTCTAGTTCTACATAGGTTTGCTAGAAACTGGGGGAACCAGTGAATGGTGGCAGACTCCACAGTTCACGAGCAGTGGGAAACACAGAAGAAATGGTCCTGCCCCAGACAGCCCTGTGAGGAATCACAGTGCTCTGTTTGGGTTATCTCACTTGTCTGGACGGACGGGAGTCTAGATTAGAGGTAAACTTAATTTGTCGAATATCTAAACACGATTTTCTTCTCCCATTTGTTATTCATAAAATCTTTTTAAAAAGGTCAATCCCCTACCTCAAAGCTTATTTTTACCTTGCCCATATTCTCTGTCACACCTTACCCCTATACATATGTAATATGAGGACTGCCACATAAGTTCATAACCCATACTAGAAAAAGTGCTGCCTACTTCATTGCTAAATATCACCCCTGTCACCTTCGAAGTCCTCCCCTTGGGAAGCTATGCAGCAACACCAGTGCCTAGTCCACCCTTCAAAGCAATTTGAAACTCTTTTTCTGGAATGACCATCAGAGCTGTCATCATACAGCAACAAAAATGTTCAACAACCATGAGCACCACTCACCCAGACACTGGTCAACATGAACACAGCTGTGAGACACTGATATGCCAAGGTTAGGAAACCTTACCACGTTGTTTGTACAGTGCTGCCAACATAAGCACACAGTGGCAAGTTTGCAAACTTAATTGTCAGAACTCATAAATCAGTATTCCAGGTATGTCCTGGGCACTGTCCACATTTGCTAATTTAAGCCCCACAATGACTCTGAGAGTATTATCCCCCTTTTTAAGGGGAGAATGTAACTTAAAGTTAAGCAACTTACCCCAGGTTGCATAACAAGTTGAAAAAAACAGAGTTGAGTTCTGGTTGTCCCAAATCCAAAACCTGCCCCTACTGGCTACTCTGTAGCATGTCCTGTGTGTTACAAGATCAAGTCAGGAATGGACATTCATACACTGCTTTCATTTTTTTTATCTTGCTACATAATCTTATCTCTTTTATTGGTTCCCTAAAATTCACCCGAAGAAATGTATTATCATTTAACTTTTTCACAGTTTTTAAGTATTTATATACATCTCATCTCTCTGCTTCTGCAGCTAGCAAGGCAGTAGACACTGTTTTTTTGCATAACATTTTATTTTATTCCTCCTATTGAATTCATTCCTAAGGATAAATTCCCAGAATTGGTATTATTTTGTCAAGGGATATAAACACAAAATATTGAATTATTTTAAAAACATTTATATGCCTTATGGAATTTTTAGAAGACTTTTAATGAAGGCATAAAGATTATTATATTACATTCTTCAAACATTTCTTATGCATTTTTGCTACATGCTGGGCACTAAGCTACATGTTAGATATATAAAAACATTAGAAGATCAGATTCCTGTCTTCCTGGCACTCAATTCTACTAGGGTAGAAAATTGTTTATTTCTTTTAAATAAACATCATAAGTCATGTGATATCAAAATTCAAACCAGATCTTCATAAATCATTAGAAATAAAGAAGGCTATAGTAGTGAGGTATTTGTGTATATTTTCATAAAGGAAGATATCACTTTCAGGGGCCCAGAGCAATCCCAGATCCCAAACTTAGCAGCACATCCTTGGGCAATTAATCTCTCAGTCTCTTCATCTATGAAACAGATATAAATGTGTTATAGGATTAAGCAAGATAATACCTCTTCCCACTATTCATTAGTTAGTAGTCAGTAACTTTTAGCTAATTGGGTGTTATGCTGGAGCCAGCTCAGAAAGACTTGTGATTGCTAAATTTTTAGTAATTTTGCAAAAAGGTTATTAAACATAGTCATTATTAAATATTCTTCATGGTGCAAACTCTGACTACAGAAGCTGGCAAATACTGCTAATAGAAGATCTTTATTCAAAGAGCAATCATTAAACACCACCAGCATACCACTGACAATTACTATTCTTAGATGTGTTATTACCCTTCCTGTGGGAAAGGTTGTTACAGATGATGGTCAGTGCCCACAAGTCAAATGGGTAGCTAAAGAGACTGGCCGGCAGGGCTTCTTTCTGCATTGCTGATAGTGAAGTGTTCTCTAGATTGGGTAAGAAGCTACTGACTACATATGCAATGTATAGATACATTTTAAACATTCCCACATAGACAGCTCACTAGCAAACCATGTTGAAATAGAATTTGAGATTACTTGGCTAACAATTATGAAAGGGAAAGAGAAGGGAATTCAGAGTAGGCTATGAAAGTAGCATTCATGATTTAAACCAAGTCGGTTTCAACTCTCACTCTGCCACTTACTAACTTAAACTTTGGTCTACAGAACCCCTCTGAATCTTGACTTTCTTATCTAAATAAAATAGGGATAATAACACTTAACTCATAAAATTGTTGTGAGGATTAAATAAGATACTGTGTTCTCAAGTAACCAACATAAAGTAGGCACTAAATATGACTCTATCTTTCTCCCTTAAGATGAGAAAGTCTCACGTGCATCTCCTGTGCTGTTCCTTTCTTCTGTCTCTCGGTGTAAACGAGAGACATTACTATTCATGGGATATGGTCTCAAGAATCTGCAAGGGGTGGTATCAGTGTAAAGTGAAAGGATTAGCTTTGGACAGAAAGAGGAGCAATAATTGTGAGGGAGAAGAGAAGGAAGTAAGCCTGGATTTAAATAAAGACAAATTTACAAATGTGGAGTGGCAAGGTCAAGAAGTTTACACTTGATGGCTTCTGTTTCCTCTAAGGATTGACCAAAAGTTTGTTGTTCAAGAGTCTGGGAGTCGAAGAAGGCAGCTAGGCAGGGGACATGGGGAGTTGGGGAGAGTTCCTGGGTGGGAAGTATTACTGAGCATCCCTGAGGACACAGTTTGGATGGAGAGCACATTTATAAGGAGTCTCCCTGCTACTTGACCTAGCAGGTCCCTGGGCCAGGCATGGGAGTGGAGACAGCACTGAATTGGAGGATCCAGGAATCAAATTGGTAGGACAGGAGCAGGAGAAAGGTGAGGCAGGAAAGGGGACTGCTCCAAAAGGGAATGAAGTGATGGGTAGGAGAGAGAAAGTCTGGAATCCAAGAGCTTGTTTAGAAGCATGAAGAAACAGGATGAGTCCTGGAACCAGAGCTCATGGTGAGCTCAAAGAGTAGCAGCCAAGGAGGGTACAGGTACGGAAGGGCCAAAGGGTGTGGGCAGTTGTCAGAAGCTGGGAACAGAAGTGGAATTTCTCAGGCTAAAGTTTTCTGAGTAGTAACAATGGTTTGGGCCAAACCAGGGGTATTCAGCACCAAGTCCTCCACAGCAGGAGGTGATGTGGTTGAAGAACAAGACTTGGGGATATAGACCAGATATAAGGCCAGTTTTCCTGGGAGGCTGAAGATGTATCAGAAGGAAATTCAAAGAAGGAAACAGATCCAAAAATTTGAAATGCCAGTGGAATAAGCAGATACTCCCTCCAAGAAAACACATTTTGCTCACACTGGGATATGTTAGTATGTGTATGTTTACATGAAAAAATGAATCTTGTTGCTTCATAGCCACATGGCATTTAAGAAAAGACAAGATATAAAACCCATATGAGAACCACTGAGATGTGTGGAAAATATAAGCATGAAATATAAGCAATCATTCCAGCTTCATTTGTGGAAGGAAAATACCAGAACTGTCAATAAAAATACTGTATAATGATTAAGGAGATTGTGGACTATACCCAGACCAGATGCCCAACACTGGTACTAACCTTCTGAAATGGTCTAGTTATCCTTTGGGGAGATATAAACTTTTATAAACTATTTTCCAAATTCCAAAATCCTAAAACCACAGATACTATATTAACTGGTTGCTAAAACGATGGTGATAAAGGCTGCACAGTAACAGGGCAAGTACTTGTGGTAATAAATTAAGAAAAAAATCAGGGTGGTGCCTGTGGCTCAAAGGAGTAGGGCACTGGCCCCTCATGCCGGAGGTGGTGAGTTCAAACCCAGCCCTGGCCAAAAAAAAACCTGCGAAAAAAAAAAAAAAATCAAAGGTAGGATTTAGATATATGGCTACAGTATGTTTCTAAGTGTATAAGTAACAAACTTATAGAAAAATCTAAAATTATACTGGATTTTATCTCCTCTTTCTATGTTCCAGAATTTCTTATAATGTGGCTATGCAATATTTCAATTAAAAATTGTTACTGCGCAGGTCAACTGCTTCCTAGTTTTCAGTAATCCTTTTGCTGGACACCGTTGAATTTTTTAAAACAGCTCAAGAAAGAGACTTGCAAACCCTTCATGTCCTTCCTCCAGCTCTCAACCCAGCTCTTCTCTCAGTAAGTATCTAGGTTGTTTCCCCCAGAGAGCTAACTGTCTCCCAGGAAGAGAAAGCTACGTGCCTTCTGTCAGCCCCTCTCTCTGACTTTGCATGCATTTGTCTCCGATATAAGAAAAAAGGCTCCATCTTCTTCCCTAAGGCCAAAGCTTTCTCTGTCTCTGGAGAGAGGACTCAGTCCAGTCTTCACTCCAGACCCCGCTTCTGTGACTTCCCCCCTTTTAAATGATGCTTTCATCTCCATCTAACTGTGTTAACCCTGCTTACTTTCTAGAAACAAAATGTAGTCATTCAGCTCCTCTAGGCCACTTTTGCCTTCTCAATGCTCTCACCTCACCATACCCACCCCCTTGGAGAACTTTCCCATATGGTCCTGGTGCTCCCAATAGGATGTGTTCCAAAGCCAAAGTCCCTGGGTTTAAATTCTCCCTCCCCAACTAACTAGATTATCTAACTTGCTGGGACTCAGCTTGCTCATCTTTAAAATGGGGATAATAATAGTACTTTCCTCACAAGTGGTCAATAAACATAAGCTTTTATTATTTGTGTTCCTTAATCATTTGGATGTTTAGTTTGTTTTCCTAGCTACAATAAAAGATTTTGGGGGTTATTTTCTTTTTATCTTGTTTTACCTTTGTGTGGTGACCAGCAGTCTCAGTTTGCCTGGGAGAGAGGGGTTTCCTAGGATATGGAATTTTCTGTACTAAAACTGGGACAGTCCCAGGCTAATTGCAGTGGCTGGTCACTCTGCCTCCACACCAAAGCTAATGTTTTTTTCCATGTAGAAGTTTCCTAAGGAATTATTAATGAGTGAGTTTAGATATAAATTACAGGGAAACTCATGTGTACACAAATATTTTCTGTATAAATGAGAATCTCTGTATGTGCTTTTACAGTGGGATAATTTCTAGAACAGTGAAGTCCCTTTTCCAGTGTTGATGTGGCAACTGCTGTCTTTAAACAAATTCTTTTTTTAGACAGAGAACATGTCCTGATATTAAAGGTAGGCTTTCCTTCTTTCATTCTACAACACCAATTTTAATCTTCTGTAATCATTTCCTCACCCTTTGGGGAAATGTAAACTTTTAACAACTCTTGTTCAGATTTTGGATCCTAAAATCACATATATCATATTAACTGCCAGATTTCCTTCCATCCTAAGACAGCTACTAGATTATAATAAATCGTACTGTGAGTAATTTCTGCAAATTGAAACCCTTACCATTCTAATTGCTTGTGGTTGAGGATTCCTCATGCCAGAAAAATCTGAGCCAATAGAACATGGGGTTAAAGCGATTTGTTGTCGTGACATCACAAGCTCAGTTCTCCCCACTTCCCCCAGTACCCGGTGCTCAAGCAGAGCTAAGCAGCTGGTGCACCAGAACAGCACCGTTTAAAATAAACACTCTTTCCAGTTGGCATTTGCAAGTGATCTTTTTCTTCCCATGATTTAAAATATAAGTGTGAACATATCTTAGAAAAATGCAAAACAAATGAAAACTACTTGGAAAGGTATGCAGGAGAATAAGAATAATGGGGGAAAATACTGACCTCCAAAAAAGAGTTATGTTTCACCCTTTACCACCCCCAGAAATTCTTCTGGAATTGGAAGATTTTTCCTAAGAGTTCCCCAAAGTTAGAATTCTATCACCTCCTAAAAAAGGTCATCCCATAGAATGTCAATCCACAAGGAACTGAGGAGCACCCACTGGGTGTCAGGAGTCATGGGGATGCCAAGAGGGAAGAAAACAGTCATGAGACAAGTGCAAAATAACTACAGAAACAGAAGGCCTTGGAAGAGCTACGTGGAGTTACAGGGGCGTGGAGCCAGGCTCACGGGGCTGAGCCATGGCTTTGACGTTGTGGAGCCAGGCTCACGGGGCTGAGCCATGGCTTTGACGTTGTGGAGCCAGGCT
>NW_003852471.1:6461388-6492161 GCF_000181295.1 Otolemur garnettii | reverse complement strand
TGAGCCATGGCTTTGACGTTGTGGAGCCAGGCTCACGGGGCTGAGCCATGGCTTTGACGTTGTGGAGCCAGGCTCACGGGGCTGAGCCATGGCTTAGATGCTGAGTAGTGACGTGACTTGATGAGCCAGTCAGCCTTCCCATTTTCCTCTTTCCCATTTTTGAAATGAGAGATAACAAGGAGACCTACTTCCAAAGGTGATGTGAGGCTTACCGTGAGTTAACTTACATAAAGTGCTTAGAATAGGGCCTGACACACAGCCTTACGTATGCTAGTCATAATTTTCAGAGAGAATGCGACAGGTGACACAAGGTAGGTTGAAAAAACATGCAATGGACATTTAACAGTAAGAAAATATATCTCATGAAATCGGGAATACAACAAGGAGGGAATGAGCTGAGTTTTGCAGAGTGTGATGAGGACCTTGGGAAGTACATGCGAAGCACAGGGCAGCCCGGCAGAGAGAGAGATGAGGAATTATGCCTGGAGGAGGAGGAAGGCCGGGATGAGGGAGCATCCAGCGGGCACCATCACCTCTTCACTGGCTGTTTCAGAATAAGTAGGGCTTTGCAAGGAAGGCCTGAGGTGAGGACAGGTCATTACAGACAGTGCACAAGCTCTATGACACAAGTGCACGGCTTTGGAATTTGGTTTCAGTCAAAGGTGAATTGCATGGAGTTGAGGGCCGACCAGAAGAGCAGAGGAGCAGAGGAGCAGCAGAGGAAGCTGGAGAGGGTGCCAGGGAAGGTCTGTGAAGGCTGAGAAGTCCAGAGACCACACTAAAGAGCGGGGCTTTGTTACACGGGCCGCATTTCTCCAAGTGTGTTGTGTGCTCTCCTCTGGGTCTCTGCCTTAGATTCTGTTAAGTCATTGATTAAAAATGCATATTTCTTAGGAAAGAGGCAGGATATTGAGACTAAAGTGAGAGGGCTACAGGAAAAAGAGGGAATGGAAGCTGCCTTGGGGGAAGAGAAAACACCCCCAGGTCTGACCTCTGCCTTCCTGAGGTCTTCCTTCACTGCGGTTTACTGAACACAGCTAGACGGCACAATTCACAGCCCTCCTCTGGTCCCCCATGGACTGGCAATTACCCTGGAACCCCTGAGTTTATGTTTGAACCTTCTGTTTAGTACAACCTCCCCTCGCTTCTTCACACCAGGGAAGGAAGCAGCCGTGGCCAGTGTGGGCATAACACACATGTGGAGGACCAGGAACGGCCTCCAGACAATGTGGAATCCTTGCGAGGGCCCTTGCCTCACATGGGAATAACCCACCCGGACAGCCAAGGAGGGGCCCCACTTTATTGGCCACACTATGTGATACAAAAAATAATTCACTGCCTACAAAAACTCTAACAAAAATGTCAAGAACATAAGCTGCAGAGATAAGGAAATCAGAAACACACATTTCTTTTTTCTTAACTTCTGGTGATTAATCCAGAGAATCTCTCTAATTGGTATAGCAAAAGCCTACACGGAGCTTTCACTGTGGTTTAAAGGGTATCTCTTCAAATTCTACTCGTTTGCCTTAATTTGTTTTTGGCATTCAGAGAGTCATCTGTACTTTTCTTAATGTGATAGAACAGAGACTGAGTCTGTTGTAAAATCCATCACTCAAAGTAGCACCTGTAATCAGCTTCCTATCCACCTTCACGTGGCCAAGAGGATGAAACAGTCTCTGCTGAAGCTCAGACTACTGGAGATAAAAGACGCTTGTACTGCGGAGAGATAAAGGGTGTGTGTCCCTTCCCGTGCAGACTAATTTGACAATTTTGAGAGGGCCAAGTCCTCTCACTTGCACACAGGCACACATACACGCAGTCAGCCAAATAATCTTGTTTGTAAAATCAATAAAGAATTCGAGAAAGCATGTGTTGTAAAATTAAATAATGATTTAATGCTTTCTCTGTTAGAAAGGCTTGGACAGTTTCTGACTTGTTATAAATCTTCTGGAATGCATTTTCTGTGAAAGTAGAGCCTAGAACTTTTAATAAAAAATTACAGTAAAGGCGCTCATACAAGGAGGGTGTGAAAAGCAGGGTGTAGGGAGAGAGGGGCGTGCTGAGACAAGGGGCCTGGGGTGGGTGAACCAAGAGGAAATATGAAAAACTCTCCAAAACGAACTTTAACAAAATGCTCATTTAGCTTATAATTCCAGAAAAGATGTGGCAGGGGCTGACCAGTTTATTTTGAAAGAGTTGAATTTATTTTTTAGGTTTTATTTTCTCTGCTTTCAGGCTCCGCCACTATCTCCAGTGCTCGCCTCTGAGTGTTACTGGTGCTTCACACACACTTTACCTTGTCCTCATGGGGATTTCTGCAGCACTTGGCTTTGGGGTGAGAAGCCTGTGAGTGCCTTAAGGTGCAGATGTAGCCCACAAAACCAGACCGAGGCTCTGCAAGCAACGAGAGAGATCCAGCTCTTCTGTTATTCTATCACCATCTAATTTAAAAGGCCCTTAAAATATGCTCTGAGTGTACGCCATCGGAGTAGTTAAAATTACAGAATGGGAAGGAACCAGCAATAAAATGCTTTTAAAAAGATCACTGAGTTGTATGCTGAATTGTATGTAGTGGTTTTAAGACACTGGGAAGCCCATGGGTGACAGGTATGATTTTCTCCAAGAAATTTTGCAACAAATAGTAGTAGGTCTAGGTCTATGGGGGTGCCTTGTGATATAAATTGCCTGTGGCAGAAACAGGAGAGTTGTAGGAAGTCGTTTGGGAGAGATCAGCGTGAGTAGAAGGAGGAAACTTCCCGACTGCAGGAATTTAAATTGGAAGAAGAAAAAGACTCCACATTTTTTCAGTCTTTGTGGAACTGTCAGGAGCAGCACTAATTTTCAATTAACTAAGTGAGCTATAGGAAAAGGTCTTTTCTATGTTTGCTTATTTATTCAATAAATATATACTTGAAGTCATCATGTGCCATGAAGTCTTCTGTACGCTGAGAATAGTTAGTGAACAAACTAGAGAAAAGCCTCGTCCTCCTGGAGCTTCCTCATATTCCAGTGAGCAGAAGACAAGCACCACCCAAGTAAACAAACGTGTCACCATGTGTCCGTGTCCAGAGAGGGAGATGAAGGCTTTAAGGAAAAATACAGCACGTTGAACGATAAAGCTTGGTGGCTGGGGTGGTGTTGCTAATTTACAAGGGATGGTCACCGACCCTGGAGCAAAGCCCTGGGAGGAGTGAGAGGGAAAGGGTGCAACTACTTTAGGTACAGGGACGTTAAAACACCTCGGGGTGACGGTAAGTAGACTGGGAATTACAAGCCCTGACCTTGGTGGCCTCTGGAATATGGAAGCAACTAAAAAAAAGAAATCTGGGCTTTCTTTAACATGGTGTGCCTGCACATTTTCTAACACATTAAAGTCACCCTTGCTTAGGAAGGCAGCACAGCATGTCAGAAGAGCCAGCCTTGGCTCGGCGCCTGTGGCTCAAACGGTTAAGGCGCCAGCCACATACACCTAAGGTGGCGGGTTCGAAACCCCAGCCTGGACCCACCAAACAACAATGATGGCTGCAACCAAAAAATGGCCGGGTGTTGTGGTGGGCGCCTGTGGTCCCAGCTACTTGGGAGGCTGAGGCAGGAGACTCGTTTGAGCCCAGGAGTTGGAGGTTGCTGTGAGCATGATGCCATGGCATTCTACCCAGGGGGATAGCTTGAGGCTCCATCTCAAAAAAAAAAAAAAAAGAAAGAAAAGCCAGCCTTTGGCATCCCACAGTTTGGAGTCTAGATTACAGTTCCAGCCTGTTGACTGTGACAGGCTGAGCAAGGGACTTAACCTCCCTTAAAAATGAAAATGGTAATGTCAGTCTTAAAGCACTGAGCACAACTGCTGGTGAGAATGGAAACGGGTCCAGCCCCTGAAGAAAACAGAGATTCCTCAAGAAATTAAAACCAGCTCTACCATAAGATCCATCAGCCTCACTTCTGGGTTTATAGCCAAAGCAAATGAAAAATGAAAGCGACACCTGCACTCACATGTTCACTGCAGCGCTGTTCACAGTGCACACACGATGGAGGCTGCCCCAGAGCCCATCGGTGGGTGAGTAGAGAAGAACGGGTGGCATACGATGGAGCAGCCTTCATCCTTACAAAAGAAGGAAGCCCTACCATTTGCAATGACACAGATGAGCCTGGAGGACAGTTAGGCTGAGACACAGAAAGACAAATGCTGCATGATTTCATTTTATACACAAAATCTAAAAAAGTTAAACCCGTAGAAACAGTGAGTAGAATGGTGGTTGTCAGGGACTGGGAAATAGGAAGATGCTGGGCAAAGGGGACAAAATTTTTGTCACAAGATGACTGATGACTGAGTCCTGGGGATCTAACAGACAGCATGGTGACTATTAACTTGTAAATAGTTAATAATTATGTATTGTCTATGTGAAATTTGATAAGTGTCCTCATGTCCACACACACACACAAATGGTGGGTGGCGATGTGTCAATTAAACTGTATACAATATATACATATAGTAAGTCATCATATGCTATATGCCGTAAATATATGCAATTTTCATTTGTCAATTAAATATTTTAAAATAAAAGACGCTTTTTCATTAGGTTCTGGTTCAAAGCAAATCTTGCTAAATGAGGATATTCTTAATTCTATTTTCTTTCTGGATTGACATGTGAAACTGTTGGTTCCAATACTTTCACAAGATTTTTTACCTACAAAAATTGAAAAAAAACGCAAAGTATAAATCCCGTCTCCCCACATCTTGATTGTTTACCCCTTCTCTCCTCTCTCAGGAAAGACATTTTAAATGTCTTATTAGAAACTGAGGCTTGGAGTATTAAAATGAATTGTTCATCATGGGGTAAAAAACAAGCATTGACATCTCTGACATCTCTTTCCTCATTGTTTTCTCTTCACATTTAACCTTTATTTTACCTATTTTCCCCATCATTGACATGTATAGTACATCATTCATCATATATTAAGAAAGACTAAATACAAGTGAATTCAATTAAAAAATTATGGAATATCTATCGTGTATAAATAACATGAGATAAATAAAAGGGCAAGCGGGAACCACATCCACTGTCAAGTTTACTATCCAGATGTAAGCACACGTAGTCTAACACAGGCAGCAGCGACATGAACGGAGATCTGCAAGGCAAATGGCACGAGCCCTTGCGGAGGCTGAGAGGTGGACTGCAGTGAGCCAGGCCCAAAGGGAGGGAGCACCGGAAAGGTGGTCATGTCAGCAGGAGGGAGAAATGAAAATAGGAGGTCCTGGAGGAAGAATGTGAGGGAGGTAGGAGGGCAGAGGGTGCCGAGGAGAGTACATCAGAGTGGCAAAATCTTATTAGTTATTTTGATATCAGGAAGCAAATTGAATGAGAATAATTCTGGGAAGAGTCGTAAACTTCATTATTAGACTCCTCTTTATGTGGGGATTGATCTCCGCCTTGAATCCTTTAGGGTAATAGGCTGTGGGACACATCCTATTTCTATCTGCGTGAATAGAATTCCATGAATTGAATTTGGCTCGGTTGATTAAGGGACCCTGGGATAAGGTAAGGGCTCAGAAGCAAACAACTTTTCCACTCTCTGGTAACGGTCTGATTCTAATCCACTCTAAGATGCTTCGATCAAGTTTTCCTCATTCTTGTTACTCAGTTAGACACAGGTATGAAAGATTCATGGAGACTGGGCAGTTCAAATCACAAATAAAGATCCGTTGTCATCCCAGCCCTTCAATATCATTTAGGGCCTTAATGTCCACTTCACAGTTGTCTGGGGAAAGACAAAACTTGGTCTTTCTTAACCACCTTTTCCCTTCTCTAAAAAATTCAGTCTTGATTCTATATGGAGATTTAAAAATGTTTTGAGGGATGGAATCTGAGTAGCAGAAAAATAACTATAAATACAGTTGGCAGAATTTGAATAATTTTCAACTTTCTGCAGCATACGCAGACAACAGCCAAGTAAAATTATAAATCACGGCATGCCACTTGAGAGTTTTGCTGAAAGAAAAATGCCGTCTCAAATCTCAGACAAAAGGTGAGCTATAAATAAACACCTATATATTCTCAAGTTACAGTTTCTGAAGTTGTCTCACCACACAAAGGAGGGTCTTGTTAGAGCATCCTGTTAGCATTCCAGCTATGAGAGCTCATTGAAAACCCCCAATCAGCTTGATCATATTAATATTTGCCATTTACTATTGAAGCAGAGATGGAGCTACACAGACATTCTGCTACTTGTAGACAAAAGAATTTCACATTTTTCCTTATGCAGCTAAAACAAACATTTGTGGGTTTTGGAAACATGCCACTTGCCCTGGTATGTGAAACTATAGAACTGGCACTTCCCAAAGATCCGAATGAGTAACTAATGTTCATCATGTAGGATGAACGGAGCCCTCAAGTGCTTAAATCACTTGTCCTCCCGGTCCAGCACAGGTGATCCATCCGAGATGGATGGTCGCACAGCTCCTAAGGCGTGGCACTTGCAAGTACTGTCTCTGGAGTTAGAATGGACTCATAATCATCTTCCCCTATACTTTCTGACATGGATTTGCACGCATAAACCTAAAGCTAATTTTTTTGCCCCTTGGTATTTAGAAGTCCCTGTTTAATTTTTTTCTAAAGAAAATAATTATCTGAAAGAAGTTGCACCCTCTCCTTCCCTCTCGACTTCCTCCCTCATTGAGAGAATTATTTTTTATCCTAGAACGACTGAGTTAAACTGAAAGACATTCTGAGAATAACAGGCTTTCAAGCTCCAGCAGCTAATTTGATACGATGACAGAGGAAAGGAAGTACGTAGGAGAGAGAGGCTCATGCCTCCTATTTGTCTGAGAGTCCTTTTGCATTAACCACCATCACTGCCTCGTTTATAATTCTTCCCGACAGAATGCAACTTGGCATCATCAACAAGGACTTACCAGAATGGCAGTGTAGTTTCAGACTACAGATTGGAACAGGTGAAGACCAGAACAAGAAACAAATCATGATTTCCATGGCACCTCGTCACCTGTATTTCACCTTCTTGCTTCTATACAAACACTGATGCTCATCAAAATGAATGAATTGGACAAATACATTGGCCCAGATTTGTTCACAGGCCTCAAAGACCCTCTTCCATGGCCTGACCGGCCTTTTTGAGAATAGATGTTTTCCCTTCTGATTTGACACCCATATACACATGGGAACACTGCTGGACAGTGGGTCTGAGATAATTCTTTCTGTGAAAGAGGACATAGCAAACATTCCAACAAGAAACCTCAAAGGCAATCCTAGAATTTGTTGTAGCATATCTAGAATGTCCATACAGTTAATGTAGGTAACAGCTATAAAATGTCAAAACAACCAACCAAATAGGAAAAATAGTTTTAATTATTGGGATTAATAATATATTGGCTAAAGCTATTTTTTGCAATCAATACAAAGGAATGTTGAGACATCATTGTGCGGCATTGAGATGATTATCAGATAAGATGGGCTCCTGAGAAACTTCCCTTATTGATAATCGACTGTAGGAAGAATACAAGGGGTAAGAAAGACCAGACAAGAAAATGTGCACAGCCCAAGGAAGACTGAGGCTCTTAGAAGGGAAACCCCATATACATTGCATGACTCCCTAAAAAAAGCCAAACTGAAATATAAAACCAATACCCAGAAAGCTCTGCACATGGACAGTATGCCAATGAAAAAAAAATTGGTTAATAAAAAGCAAAACTGAAAATACGTGTAATCCAGTAGAAACCGGTTCCAGGTATTGCTGTAAGGACTTGACACACACCTGTCAGTCTCACGACACTCCTGTGAGAATGTACAACCTGGAGCAGTGAGTTCTCCCTTCTGAGTTCCCCTCTGCTCCTACATCTCAGCAGTGTATTTCTTCCCTTTCTTGATAATTATTTGATATCCCCTTTAAAGTATTATAGCCCTATTATTTTTATTAGATGACTGGTAGACACAAAGAAGGCATACCATTTATAACAAGGAATAAATTTTTGTATCAGTTAACTAGCCAACTAGCCAAGCTTCTGCTTAGTTCATCAAGCTATAAATTCAGTGATCTTATTTTCCTGAAAAATTTTAAAGGTATGAAATAGAATATTGCAATAAGCTTGCAGGCATCTATTACCCAGATTTAAATATTATCAAAATTTTCCGATACTTTCTCTCTGTCTCACTCTATCAACAGCCCTCTCCACCCCCTCCCTTTATCTCTCTTCTTCCTGGCTCTCTCCCCTCTTCTCAATTTATTGTAAATAGTCCCAGACATCAAGTCATTTCACCCCAAGCATTTCAATATCAATGTCTAAAGTACCATGAAAGTTTTCTTTAGTAATCGTGGCCTATCCATAATGTCATCATTACAACTGAGAAAAGTAACAATAATACTTTGGTATCATCCAACACCTGTCCATACTCAAGTCTTCCTCATTGTCTCAGTTGGTTTGAGTCAGGAGCCAAATGAGGTTCACACACTATGTCCTCTTATGTCCTCAAATTGTCATTTACTAGAGAGTAGATTCCTCTTCTTTCCTGTTAGAATATTTTTTCATTTTAATGACTTAATGAAGAACCTGAGTCAGTTGTCTCACAGAATATCACATGTTTTTTATGCTGGGTTCTTTATGAGGTCATTTCATTAGATTCTTCTATTTTCTGTAAACGTAAGTTAGGTACAAACATTTGATCAGATATGGATTGTATTAGATGGCATAGGTGGTGCTGTGTTCTTTGAGCTGAATTACATCAAGAGGGCATAATCTTACTGATTGATCCATCAGTGATGAAAGCCTGGTGAAATTTCCCATCAACATTTCATCTGAGGGCTTCATTGATCGAAAATTAGATTAGATCATGATCCATGAGGGTCATGGAGTTGCAAAATTTCACTGGGGTTGCAAAATTGTGATTTTTCTAATTATACCTTTCTTTCCATATTTATTGCTTGGAATCTTATAAAAAACAAATTTTCCTCCTTGGCCAGGTTTATTTGGTTGCCCCAAACTATAATTCATATTGGAGAAATGTAATATCTGCTTAATTCTTTCGTATTAATTTCTCCTTTTTAGAGTATTGAGTTGTTGCTCTACTTATTACAGTGGTGTCTAATAATTTCTATTTTACTTTTACAGATTTATAATGATATCTTGGGATTTTACCTATTTATTCTGTTTTCAATAATTGCATTCATTATCCCTTTCGTGCCCAAATTATCTCATATTTGGTCAGTGGGAGGCTCCGTGTACTTTTGGTCTTTGGAATCCTTTCTGTGTGTTTTGTATGTTTTCTTCCCCATACCCAGAATCAGCCGTTCCTCTAAGTAATTCTGTTTCTTTCAGAGAAGAATGGTATTTGGAGGCCCAGTCTAGGTGTGCTTATTTCTGTTGGGCTGTTATTGCTTCTGTGCCTTTTCACTGACCAGAATTAGAAACACAAAATTTTTAAAGAAAAAATACAATTTTAAATTGGTATTGCTATTTTTTATTTTATATATCATAATTCAAATTTTTACCTACTTATTTGGTTTTATATTGAATTTCTCTTCTCATATCTAAAAATCTTTATTCCTTGCAATAACAAAATACTACTTGCATTATGTACATAAATAATCATAAATTAAAACTCTACAAAATAGTTCCAGTATAATAATAGCAGTATCACTGATGAGTAAAGTTTAAGGTTTCTTTTTAGCTCTACATTTACTTAAACCATATTCTCTTTGAGATAAACAGTGTCCTAAAGTAACTTGAAATAATCCAATTCTTTGTGTGGCTATGGCACATTTAATTAGATTTATTTTCATTAATTTTTAATTTTTAGGAATAGGATTTTTTTTATTTGATTTTATTCCATAAATATATTTGCTTTATTCCAAGTTCAGAATGTTAAAACAAGGTATGTTCAAAGAAGTTTTATTTTCATCATAACCCAAAGCAACGTGTTACTTCTGCCCACAGGAAGGTAAACACCTTTGCTAGTTTTGTTCGTTTGTTAGGTTTTCCTTGCGTTTTCTCTTTTAGACAAATAAGAACATACAAGGGCAGATGCTTATGACCAACCCTGTCCTACCACTCTTACACATAAAGGAAGTATATTGCATATCCCTTTCTGAACCTTTCTTTTGTTTATTGAATAATGCATCCCAGAGATCACGTCATTACAAGAGAAGATCTTCCTCATTCCTGTGTTGTCTGATTGTATTTCCTGATTGTCTTCAGTGCAAACATTATTCCAAATCACTTACTTCCTCATTACCAGTCTTCTTCGGTCTGTAGATAGAAAAATTAGTTTGACAAGCACATCTCCATGCCATGTATTTGGTGTTAGGGGGCAACTGCTTAGTGTGGCTTCACTGGTATCAGGATGGTATCAGGATCTGTTACTACCCTCGCTTACTGGCCCTTTGGCATTTTACATCAGTGGAATATGAAAAAGACCACTATCCCAGGTGCAAATGCTACTGAGACTCTTCCTACTCTGACCCTTCGCTATCCCAGGTGCAAATGCTACTGAGACTCTTCCTACTCTGACCCTTCGCTATCCCAGGTGCAAATGCTACTGAGACTCTTCCTTTCTCTGACCCTTCGCTAGTAAAAAATGTTTACAAGTTGAAATAAGCCTCCACCATTTATTTCCTTTACTGTTGTTTTCTCAGGGTTACACCATCTGGTAGATTCTCTGATTCATTCATTCAAGAAATATTTATGGAGCATCAAGTATTCAGCCATGTCCTGAACATATACAGAAATGAAATGAGGCATTGTCCTTGCCCATGTGGGGTTTTGTGGGATTTTTTGTTTTGCTTTTTTATTGAGACAGAGTCTCACTCAATCACCCTGGATAAAGTGATATGGTGTGTCAGCTCACAGCAACCTCAAAGTCCTGGTAATCCTCCTGCCTCAGCCTCCTTGAGTAGCTGGGACTACCGGTGCCTGCCACAATACTGGGATGAGTTTTCCATTTTTAATGGAGACAGGATCTCACTGTTGCCAGCCTGGTCTCAAACTCCTGAGCTCAAGCAATCCACCTACCTTGGCCTCCCAGAGCTCTAGGATGCCTGGCCTGGCCATCCATGTAGGGTTTTAATGGGGCAGGCAAATAATAAACAGGTAAAATGGTTTAATTAAATAATTATAAATTGGAATGAACCAGATGAAAGAAAACGAATTAGGTGTAGTTTGAGAGAATAATGGTATTTGGGAAGGACTTCTATAAGGTGGTGTCATATTAAGCTAATACTCAAATGATGAGGGAGAGCCTCCCAGGTGAAGAAGACGATGAAAAATATTCTAGACATAAGAAATAGCAAATGTGAAGGCCCTCAGGCAGAAATAAACAAAAAAGAGATTTGTGTGTTCAGGGAATAGACAGAAGGTTGCTTCCTGACACAACTGTGAAGAGACAAGGGTCAAAGGACTTTGGAGTAAGGATGTAAAAATGTGATAAGGAGTTGGAATATTACTTAAGGTGTAATTGGATGCTATTGAATTAAGGGAATAGTGTGATGAAATTTAGGTTTTAGTAAGTTTACATTGGCTGCTTTGTGGAGATTATACGAGAGCAGGCAGGGAACTCAATGTAGGAGGATATGGCGGTAACCCTGGTGAGAGGTGGTAGTGGCTTAGGCTAAGGTGTTGGCAATGATGATGAAGAAAAGTTACATATTTAAGAAACATTCTTGAAGACAGGCTCAATACAACTTGGCGGTAGATTATATGTGGACAGGAAAGATGAACTGGGGGTAAAGAAAGGAAGGAGTGACTTCCAGCATTGTCTCTGGACAGCTCAGTGGTGACTTGCTGACATAAAGGAGAGAGAAGGAAGGTTATAAATATGATTATAGAAAGGTGGTGGGGTGTGGCGTTGTAGGGTGCAACAATAATCTGACTCACCACAAGGAGATCATTCCCTCTTGCCTTGCCAGTTTGGATTTGGAGGCTGCTTTGTTCGTGAGCTGGAGCATTTATTCTCAACGTCCACTTTAGTTGATTCTATTGTTGGTACACACACCTCTAAGACCTTGGGAAAATGTTGTTAACCAAGTCTGTGTTTCCAATGTTAATGTGCATTTTCATTATTTACTGTCACTTCATAGACATTTTAATGGAATAATTAGATGCAATTACATGTAAGGATACTAGCTAGGCTCGGTGCCTATAGCTCAACCGGCTAAGGCGCCAGCCACGTACACCTAAGGTGGCAGGTTTGAATCCCCAGCCCGGACCCGCCAAACAACAATGATGGCTGCAACCAAAAAATAGCCGGGCGTTGTGGCGGGCGCCTGTGGTCCCAGCTACTTGGGAGGCGGAGGCAGGAGACTCGCTTGAGCCCAGGAGTTGGAGGTTGCTGTGAGCTGTAATGCCATGGCACTCTACCCAGGGGGACAGCTTGAGGCTCCGTCTCAAAAAAAAAAAGGATACTAGCTAAGCATCATTTTAAACTAGAAGTCTACTATTCAGTTTTTAAAAATGATATTGCTAAGGGAGACTTTTTTCACATGTATGAGTACAGCTGAGAGTGTGATTGTGCCTTTGATCTTTCCTTTATATCCTGCACAGACAATATCAGACTTGTAGCTCAGAGGGAATAACACCAGACTTGAACCTCTGACATGATTTTACAGTTTTATTTCATGTAATATATCTCAAAGTGTTATTGAAAAGATTAAATCAGACACCATATATCACATCTGGCACATCAATACTTTTCTTCTTCTCTTTCTCACCTTTTTCTGACTTTTATGAAGTATATGATATTCTAACAGCTCCTCAGAAATTGATTTCATACATGCAGCTCTGTTTTTAACCTTATAGGAAGCAATTTAACATTTTCGTTCTTTCTTATTTTAAACTGGAGACTATTTGTTTATTAATAGAACAGGCATAACAGCATCCGACTTAAGAACCAGCATGCTGAGCCAGGCAGCCTTTTAGCACCATCTCCGACTATCCATGCAATCAGAGAAAGTTACTTAACCTCTATGTAGCTCAGATTCTTCATCTATAAAATGAGAATAATTATGGTTCCCACTCTGTAGGATTACTACAATGATCCAGTGACTTAGTATATGTAAAATGCTTAGACGAACACTTAGAATATAGCAATTCACTAGAAGGTTTAGCTATTATAATTAGTACTATGTCCTAGATAGTAATTTGAAATAGAATGTACTTTAAAATAGAACGAAGTTCACTTTCCAGTAAAAATAATGCAAAAATTAAAAAAAATTCCTCTTAAATTTCTCCTCTAAAATACAAAGTATCGTAGATAATGAAGCAATAACTGTGGAATATTGTGATGAGTCATTTGGACTCCAGAATTTTATACCCAGCCCAGCTAGAATTCATATGCAAAAGCAATAAAAACACATTTTCAGATATTCAAGTAAATAATCTTTTTGTCTGTTTAAAAAGACAAAAAAATTGAAATAGAATAAAAATAAAAAAGGAAAACTATATTATAAAAGTGGTAAAAATAAATGTAACTAATACAATTGTATTAAATTGAATTAATTATTAAAAGTTCACAAAATTGAACATAGATGTGAAAATTAGTACTTGAAAGACAAGTTTTAAAATGCAAAAAAGAAAAATAGAAACAGCAATCGGGGTTCCTTGGCCCAGATTATATTAATCAAGACTGAGGAATGAGGAATGAGACAGAGGAGATATTAAAGAGAATAAAACCTGTATCTAATGTAGCTCACGTTGTAGTCCCAATACTATGTCATTCTCTAGTAAGGAGTAGGTCCTCGATAAATATTTATTGAATGAGTGAAAATTTATTCAAAATATTGCAGAGGAATAAATCAAAGATGAAATTACAGTTTTTATTTTTAAAATTACGCATACATATTTTAGTCACCATCAAAATAAAAATTGAATTTTATATTTTAATTCACTTGAGATGATAAAACAATGTATATTTCATGAAAGAGGAGAGCAATTTATACAATGAGAGAAAACACAAAGGAAATAAAGTATCAGAAACACAGGCAAAAGACAAAGCAAGATAAATCAAAATTAATAATACTTCGTTATTATGATCATTAGGAACACTTAATTAAAAGACTTGTATTTCTGTTTAAGAGGAAATTCAACTACACACTGTTTATAAAATGATCACTTAAAATGACTTGGAAATGTGGAAAATAAATTTTGCAACAGTTATTTATCAGAGAAAGAAGGACAAAGAATATGAATATTTGGCCAATTGATTTATACAAAATTTATTTGTACCCCCCAAAGATTACAACTTCAAGCATCCATAGAATGCTGGCACAAATAAATTATATTCATCTATGAAACCAAAAAATAATCACCAAATACCCAAAATTAACAACTGTAAAAGCTATCTATACCTTATGGCCTCAATTTAACAACATAAAAAATTATTGTTTGAGTTTTTATTGCTTTTAGAATTCTCACTATATTGCTTCTCGGCCTTTTGGCTAAGATCAGGTGTAGAATACTCACTATATACAATTTTTAAATGCCTTTCTAAATAATAGTTGTGTCAAAGGAAAAAAAATATGTAATGACAAAGTTTTTTTTTTTTCCTCCTACATCAGAGAAAGAGTTTATTATGTATAACAGTAAGCAGGGAGAATTCTCTCAAATCTGCCTCTTGAAGATTTGCGGGGACAAGGTTTTAAAGATGGTTTGGTGGGCAATGGGTTAGGCAATCAGGGTCTGTTAATTGGCTGGTTTCAGGGCCATTACAATCCTTCGGTACGGGCTGCTGTCAGTCCAGGTCAGCCAATCGACTAAAACGCAATTGCTTGGTAGGTGGGGCAGTTGAAGACCCTTTGAGTCAGTTCCTGGGCCTGGATGGGTCAGTCAAGCCACTGGAATGCGGCACCTAAAAAAATACCTCAAAAACTACACGTAGGTTCAGAAAAGGTAATGGTATTTAAGGAGAAAAGTCAAAAATCTTTACAAATGCCGGCTGTGAACTTTAGAGTAGAAATTACACAGAAGCAAACAAGGGGACAGTGACTATTGTCAAGCAAACAAAGGGACAATGGCTGATTATCATCATTATTTTAATTAAGCCTGTTCCTTCTCGAAATTTTGATTTTTATTTTAGCTAGGCCTGTTCTTTTACAGAGTTTTGAGGGCCCTTACTCTAGTTCTTATGCTGCACCCCCTTCTTCAATTTGTAAGAGCAGGTTCGTTAATACTTATCTCACAAGATTTTCCAGATTAAATTTTTTAAAATTAGTGTAAGACACAGGAAAAACTATAAAAATGTAGAGTGTAGGTTGTGATTCTCTTTCCCTGATTCTCTCCAGTCCTCTTTAAAATAAGATGGTGAAATTACCCAGACAGACACATCCTGTACTGGTTTGTGTACATTAGCAAATAGTTTTTAGTTGCAGTAGAATTTCCAGAATCTCTTCTTGCCTTTAAATTCATTTTATAACAGGAAGATCCTATATTTTTAGTTGAAAGATTAATGACAGATATCCTGACAGGGGTTTTCTTGGTAATGATGACTTATTTATGGAGAAACATAGAAGTCTCACTTAATGACTGACTTCTGTTAATTTGTTCTTCAGTAGCAATAATCTCTGCAATAGTTTGAGCCAGTGTCATTTTATAAGTCAGAACCAAGCATGCACATTTGAAGACTTGTTTACGTCTATGTAAGGAGTTTGATGCAGACTTGACCGGACGCCAGATCTCTTACCTGGAACTACCGTTCTTGTTCTTTTAAACTAGTTAATGCCTGTTAAGTATTGTTGACATATATTTATATACTGTTTAATTTTTTGTCTAACTGCTAAAATATAGGCTGCCTGCTTCTCTAATCTTGCATACATTTTTTCAACACAAGCAATTAAATCACAAGGCTTATCATACTTATTTTCTGTGGTAATCTGCCTTGTGATGCCAATTTAATCTCCTCTATAGGCATTCCTGTATTCAACATATATTTAAGAGCTATTTATATAAATACTTGCTCTGCACCCTGATTTAGGTACTAAGAGTTCCTTTAATCCTCCCCACTTCCCAGGCAGAGGGTACTTAAAAAACATCTTGGCTGACATGCACTTTTCACATCTCTAAGTCACTTGGTACATTGACCTGATTTATGGGTTATCTGTGTATTTCTTCTCGACTAGACTAAGGAAATGAGAAAAGAGGTTTTGTCTTTCAAGTCTGTAATATCTGTCAGGGGGCCTGGCACGTATAGAGACTTAAATATTTGTTCAATAACGATTGTAAGATCTTTGAGGGAAGAGCTTTGTCTGAAGTTGTTTGGAAGCAACATCAGAGCTAGAGATTGTGATTTGCTAATGTATGCCTCTTGGGATTATACAATGGGATGTTCTTTATGGTTTATCTTACAAGGGTACAAGTGAATCTTTCTAAAAGTAGAATATAAACGTCTTAAAACAATAACTAAGAAAATGACATAAAGGCTATGTTAACCAGTTTGATGAAAGTATTTCAAATTGTATATGAAAACACCACACTGTACCCCATGATTGCATTAATGCACACAGCTATCATTTAATTAAAAAAAATAAAAGTTTTTTTGTAGACTGTACAATCTAAATCCTAAATCCTTTTTTTTTTAAACTGGATATTTCCAGAAATCAACACATGATGAATACCTAGAAATTAAATGACTTTCCAAAGAAGAGCCCAGACTCCCAAGCAAAATACCAAAATGCCAGCACACACTACTCACAATAGAAACAACATTCACATCCCTGATATTCCCTCCTCCCAAAAGAGTTCACCACTAAGTGCCCCCACCCACAGTAGCAGACCCAAGCTGCATCTGGGGTCAGACATGTCAGAACCCAAGAATGGGGATCCACCATTGAGAGCTCCTCAAGTTCTTTCACTGTTTCTAGTTTAGATTCAAACTTTTCCAGACTAAAGGAACGTTGAGTTCTTTAGTTTCAGGTTATGAACCAAAATAGAAGTGTCAGAACTACCTTTATCTGATACATAATGTCTGCCAAAAACATAGTCTGTTTTTAATTTACTGCTGATAGCATTGGCTTCTGAATCATCAGTGAGAGTTTTGTGGTCCTCCAGTCTGTCTGAATTGTGAAAGTTTTATCTCCATTATCAGATTCTGTTGTAGAATTTCTATTTCTTTAGCAATTTTTGTTTTTCAGTTACTAAAGCTTCCAGAATTCTTGCACGGCCGATGTGAAGGTCTTCTAGAGCCTGCTTTGTGCTCTCCATCTCTGATCACTTTTTGTTGACATATATTTCCAGTTTAAGATGCTTCTTTGCCTTTTATAATGCATCAAGTTTGTGATTAGCCTTTTGGTTCTTTATGTTCTGCATTTTCTTCCTTTGAGACTCTTCCAGTTCTGCTTCCAGCGCCTCTATTGTGCTTTTGCACGCAGCCCTTTGAGGAGAAAGCTCTTGCCGAGCCACTTCTTCTGCAGTTTGAGTTTCTTACATCATTTCTTCCTTTGCTTTCAACTGTGCCTCTTTTATTTCTGCTTCAAGTTGTGATCTCTGGGCCATGAGCAACTTGTTTTTTTGCAAGTTAAAAGTCTTTTGGACCCTCACTTATAAGATTATCTTTACTTGATGGTCTTTTCCCTTTCTGGACATCCATTGCATTATTAAAATTATGATCTGCACCAAAAATCACCTGATCACCATGATGTGTTACTGTGGGTTTCCATAACTGCAGTCTGTTTTAGTACCATGTTGTAAGGCACTTTTCTGCTGTTTTTTTAGTTTTGTCTTCCAACCCACTACAGATCCTTGTTGTGCTTCTGTGAAGTGCCAACTTACCTACAGGGTTAGGGGTAAAGGATGTATCTATCGTCTGTTGTTTTACAGGCAGAAATAACATAAGTGCCATTCTTGTCTTTGGTTAGACTTGCAGATCTCAGTAATGGATCACCATTCCTACACTCTGACACATCGACATCAAATGCAGCTCAGGTCTGCCACTGTGGATGAATGTGCTCAGTGGCCGACTCCCTTGGGAAGAAGGAACATCGAGGACACCGCCACCTGCATCACGAGCAGTGCCCACTGACAGCCTGGCAGACCACTCGTTTCAGAAAGAGTGTTGCTGAAGCTAAGCTCCTCCTCAGACAGTCACCCAACCTCCAGTCATCTCCCATGAATCAGCTTCCAAAAACATCCCTTAAACTCCTGTGCTGACTCCCCCTATAGCAAAAACCTTACAAAATCTTTAGAAGATATACAAAGGAAGGATACTGGTAATTAGATTTAAGACATAACTGAATTAGAAACAGATTCAAAATGTTAATTTAGTTTTTAAAATACTAATTCCTTAAAATAAATTGAAGAAATAATAAATAGGACAACAAAATACATCTAAAGTTAACAGACAAAGTAAATATTAAATAACAAAGTGTATTGACTATAAAATACAGAACTGATTAATGCAATGGCTGATTGTCATAAAAATTAAATTAACAAAAGTAGAAATGTTAAATGTAATAATAGAAGATATCCAGAGAAATTTTTAGATAATATAATATGCTGATTAATCTGAAGGTATTCACTGATATATTCTGGAAAATAAACACCAGAACTAACTTATGAATATTTAATAACCATGGAATAAGTGGAAATGTTATTTCAAAATATAAGAGAAGATTTTGTGGATGAACAATTTCATTAAGAAATTCTTCAAACTTTAAAGGAACATGTAATTACCATGCTATATAAAACTAGAGACTGAAGAAATATTTAAGGGGCTTGTCATTTTATGAAGCTGGCATAGCTCTGATTCAAAGTTTTGAATCAATTTTGAACCATAAACTATTGATGACATCCATTTTATAAACAGAGATGTAAAATTTTAAATAACATAAAGTAGAAATAAAAAGTAACTTCTAAAGAAACTACTCATTAAAACTAACAGAAATTATATCATAATGTAAGAATATTTTGTTTCCAGAATATGTCATCACATCAAGTAGGGATAATAAGGCAACCCATGTTGTTTAGATTGGATTTTCTAGTCGATACAGCAGGACTATTAGAAAGAAAGAGGCATATTGTCTTGCAGGTGAGAAAATTGCATGCTTACAAACCCCAAATGAATCAACTGGAAAACTCTTCAGTACTAAGAGGAGATTTTAATAAGGTAAAAAGATGCAAATTGCCATAAGAAGTCATTGCTTTTTATATTCTAGTAATAACTGGCTAGAATTGATAAGTGGAAGGAAATAACTGATTTGTGTAGGAATAATCACTATAAGATATGAAAAAAATGTCTGAAATGAAGTTTTAAAGTTTTTCTATCTATCCATCCATTGTATGTCTACACCTATCTGTCTATGTTCCTAGATTGGAAGAATATTGTAAAGATATCAACATTTATCTACATTTTGTGCAATTCTTATTAATATTAAAGTCTGCAGGGTTGGTGCCTGTAGCTCAGTGGCTAGAGCACCAGCCCCATACACTGGAGCTGGCAAGTTCGAATCCAGCCCAGGCCTGCCAAACAACAATGTCAACTACAACCAAAAAACAATAGCCGGGCATTGTGGTGGGTGCCTGTAGTCCCAGCTACTTGGGAGGCTTAGGCCAGAGAATCACTTACGCCTAATAGTTTGAGGTTGCTGTGAGCTGTCATGCCACAGCACTCTACTCAGGGCGACAGCTTGAGACTCTGTCTCAAAAAAAAAATAAAATTAAAGTCTGCAAGTGATTTATTTTGGAACTTAACTACACAATATTAAAGTTTATCTGTAAGGAATGTGACTAACCAAGAATATGAAAGGAAATGGAAAATTTTCCTACTATATTTTAAAATCCTTAATAATGTAATATTTAAGATAGTAAGATACAGGTGCTATAATTAACATATGAAACCAAACATTCTAAAATAGATTTTTAACCTATGATAAAGATGTTACAAACCAGTGAAGAATGAAGGTTGGTCAGTAACTGGTGCTCAGGTAATGGGTTAACCACTTGGAATAAAACAATACTATTGCTTCTCTTTATGTCATACATCAAACTTTCAAACAAACGTAAGAAAAATATTAAAGACGAAGCAATTCTAAAAAATGAAAAAGTGTGAAAAGGGATATTAGATAAGATTTTATCTCATAGAAATAGTTCTTTAAAATTCTATGGTGTGAATTAGCATAAACCTAAATAAGCATTATCTAAGGAGATATTGCCCACAAATATGAGGGCAAAAGCTTAATCATGTATACATCGTATTTAAAGTGCTTATACAGACAATTGAGAAAAACAATACAACTTCAATAAAACAACAGACAAAAATGTGGTCAATTTACAGAATAAAAAAAAAATGGCCACAAAAAGTGAAATTGTTAAACCTTGATAAAAAACAAATCAGATTTAAGACACAGGCTACTTTTCAACTATCAAACCGATATTGGCAGAATATCAGTTCTAGAAATGGTATTGGTAGAACAGTTCTAGAAATGTAACAGTAAATATCACTATCCTTACAAAACTTTATAAAAATATTTACTTACAGTAATCTCTTGAAATGAAACAAATTATATAAACATGCCCAATATTGACATTCGTAATATCGTGGTATAGTTTAACAAATTATATTTTACATATCAATATAATTTAACATGCAGACATTCATATTACACCATAGGACTTTGAGATATTTTAATGACACCGAAATTAAAACATTGAGTTTTAAAAAGGAAGTTTAAAATGAAAATATGTTAAGGGAAATGTTTATATATATTCATATTCATTCCTAGTATATACACATAATTCCAAGTAAAGTCACTAAAATATTAACAATGGTGGACTCTGTACATTGGATTAGTGGGAGGTAGTTTTTAAACTTCTCATATTTTCTAAAATGAACATAGATACTTAACTATAAATGAATAGAGGGCAGGTGGAGAAAGATGGCAGTATTGCAACATCTCCTTTGCAGTCACTGGTGCTGAGATTGGGTAGAAAGGACTCGAGCCACCTCTGGCTAGGATGCCCTGCCCAGAGGCATTTGGGGGGGAGGGGAGCAAGGAGGAGGCAGAGCCTCCAGGAGCCAATGAAGAGGTGTGGGTCAAAGCACTCTGCCGAGCACCACTATTACTCCTGTCTCTCTCTTTCTGGTCTTGTACTCTTCTTACAGAATAGTGCTGCTCAGTAGGGTGCTTAGACCCACACACACCCACCATACAGTAGACATATACAGAGCACACCATCCCCAAACTAAGAAATATACATTCTTCTCATCAATCTTTCCTTTTACCCCATCCCTTTTTCTTTTTCATTTTCTTTTCTTTTCTTCTTTTATCTTTTCTCACTCCTCACTCCTCATTCTTCTCTTCCTTTTGGCCCTATACCAAAAGGATACTTCAACACCTGAGCATGGAGACAAGATAATATAAAGAGAAGGAGGAAAGGAAAAGCAAAAGTAGAGGAAGGAAGTGGAGAAGAAGAAAATGCTCATGAGGAGGAACCAACAGAAGTATCCTGGCAACATGACAAACCAGAACAAAGCAACCTCCCCCTGCCAAGGGATCATGAGGTCACTACTGCAGAGGATTATAGCTATAATAAAATGATGGGAATCAAAGGGATTTTAAAAGGTGGATAGTGAAAACAATGAAGAAAATTGCTAAGAAAGTGGGAAATAACTTAAAGGAAATCCAAAACTGAACCAAATAAGAGATGAATGATATGAAGAATATAGAAAGGATATAGCAGAGCTTAAGGAAATGAACAAATCAATTGGAGGACTTAAAGATGCAGTAGAAAGTATCAAAAACAGATTAGACCATGGATAAGAAAGAATCTTAGAGCTAGAAGATAAAGCTTTTGGGCTAACACAGGCAGTTAAAGAGGCAGGAGAGAGAGAAATCAGAACGTTCACTCAGAGAATTATGGAACTTCATAAAGTGTTCAAACATATGAATTACAGGTATCCCTGAAGAGGAGGAAGATTGTATTAAAGGAATGGAAGTTTTACCATAGGATATCATAAATGAAAAATCCCAAGTATCACCAAAGATGATGACACATTCCTTTCAGAGGGATATTGAAACCTGGGTCATCTCAAACAGCATCTCTAAGACACATTATCATGAACCCATCCAAAGTCAAGATGAAAGAGAAAATTCTGTAAGCAGCCAGGAGTAAGAACCAATTGACCTACAGGGGCAGATCCATCAGGGTATCGCAGACTTCTATGCTGAAACTTTCTAAGCCAGAAGAGAATGGTCACCTACCTGATTTAAAAAATAATAATAATAATTTTCTGCCCAGAATTCTATATCCTGCTCAGCTAAGCTTTAGAATTGATGGAGAAATCAAATCTTTTATAGATATGCAAACAGTGAGGAAATTTGCCACAATAAGACCAGGTCTACAGGAAACACACCAATTCTCCACAGTGACCACCACAATGAACCAACAGCAAAGTAAACACCCAGAAAGTGGTGTTTACAAAACCTATCTTCCACAATGATGGAAAATGTGAAACTAAACAATGAATTTTCACTAAATAAAATGAATAAAACTCAATCACACTTATCAATTCTATCAATAAATGTAAATGACTTGAATTCCCCACTGAAGAGGCATAGGCTGGCTGATTGGATGAAAAAGGACAATTCATGTATATGCTGTCTCCAGGAAACACACCTACCCTCAAGGAACAAAAGAGGACTCAGGGTTAAGAGTTGGAAAACAATATTTTAGGCAAATGGAAATCCGAAGAAAAGAGTTGTAATTTTATTTTCAGATACAAGTGGATTTAAAGCAACTAAAGTCAAGAAAGACAGACACTACTCCATACTGGTCAAAGGAACAATACAATAAGAGGGCATTTCAATTGTAAATATTTATGTACCCAACAAAAATTCTCCCAATTTATAAAACAGAGCTTAATTGTTCTGATCAGTATGATATCCTATAACACCATTATAGCTAGGGACTTCAACACCACTCTTACACAGCTGGACAGATGCTCTAAACAGAAACAAAACAAAGATACAAGGAACTTAAATACCACCTGAGAACAAATGGGCTTAATAAACATATACAGAGCACACCATCCCCAAACTAAGGAATATATGTTGTTCTCATCAGCCCACAGAACAGTCTCTAAAATAAATTATATTCTAAGACACAAACAAAACCTCAAACAAAATCAAAAGAACTGAACATACTCTTTGTTCTTCTCAGACCACAAGGCAATAAAGGTAGAACTCACTCCAACAAAAATTTTCATCCCCACACAAAGATATGGAAACTAAACAACCTTATGACAGTTGAGTCATGGAAGAGATGAAGGAGGAAATAACTTCTTGGACTATAACATCATAACTTCTTTGAATACATCCACCAAAACTAGTGGAGACTGCAAAAGCATTCCTAAGAGGGAAATTTATCACACTAGATGCCTACATCAGAAAAACAGAAAGACAGCACATCAACAACCCAATGAATCATCTTGAAGAAATGGAAAATGAGGAGCAAGCCAATCCCAAACATAGCAGAAGGAAAGAAATAACCAAAATTAAATCAAAAGTAAATGAAATTGAAAACAAAAGAATCATTCAGAAAATTAATGAAATGAAAAGTTGACTCTTTGAAAAGACAAAAATCAATAAACCTTTGGCCACATTAACTTAGAAACAGAAAGCATGATCTCTACTAACCTTAGTCAGAAACAAAAATGGAGAAATAACAACAGATACCACAGAGATCTAAGAGATTATTTCTGACTACTACCAAAAACTCTATGCCCAGAAATTTGACAATGTGGAGGAAATCAACCAGTACCTGGAATCACACCATCTCCCTAGACTTAACCAGGAAGAAATAGATCTCTTGAACAGACCAATATCAAGCACTGAGATTGAAGAAATAATAAAAAAAACCTTCTGGCACAGAAAAGCCCTAGACCAGATGACTTCACACCAGAATTCTATCAAATCTTCAAAGATGAGCTTGTACCTATACTGAAGAATCTATGTTAAAATATTGACAAGGAAGGAACCTTCTCCAACACATTCTATAAAGCAAACATCATCCTGATTCTAAAACCAGGAAAGAACTCAACTGAAAAGGAGAACTACAGACCAATTTCACTAATGAGTATCAATTCAAAAATACTCAATAAAGTCTTGGCTAGTAAATTGCAGCTACACATCAAAAGACTATATATCACAATCAAGTAGGCTTCATCCTAGGGATTCAAGGCTGGTTTAATATATGCAAATTCATAAATTTAATTCACAGTATTAATAGAAGTAAAAACAAAGACTATATGATCTTCTCAATAGATGTAGAAAAAGCTTTTGAAAAAAGTCAGCATCTTTTCTCTAATAAGAATACTCACGAAAATAGGCATAGGTAGCACATTTCTTAAGCTGACTGAAGCCATCTATGACAAACCCACAGTTAATACTGAATGGAATAAAACCAAAGTTTTCCACTTAGAACTAAAATCAGACAATGATGCCCACTATCACCACTACTTGTCAACGGAGTTCTGAATGTTCTAGCCAATGCCATCGGGCAAGAGAAGGACATGCATGGCATCCAAATGGGGCAGGTAGGTCAAACTCTTGCTCTTTGCTAATGATCTGATCTTATACTTAGAAAACCCTGGAAGTGATCAAGAAATGCAGTAACATCTCAGGGTATAAAATCAATGTCCACAAATCAGTAACCCTTGTATATGCCAAGTTGAGAACCAAATCAAGGACATAATTCCCTTCACAGTAGCTTCAAAGAAAATGAAATACCTAGTAATATACCTAACAAAAGAGGCAAAGGATCTCTACAAAGAGAATTATGAAAATCCTAAAAGAAATTGCAGAAAACAATGGAAGCACAAACCATATTCTTGGCTGGTAAGACTCAACATTGTTAAAATATCTATTCTACCCAAAGCAATCTACAGATTCAAGGCAATTCTCATTAAAATACCAATAACACACTTTGAGCAAGTGGAAATAATACTAACTTCTTTGTATGGAGCCAGAAAAAAACCCACATGGCCAACGCAATTTTTAGTAATAAAAACAAAGCCAGAGGCATCACTCTCTACCAGACTTCAGATTATATTTCAAGTCCACAGTGATAAAAATAGCATGGTATTGGCACAAAAATAGAGACATAGACATGTGGAACATAATATAATAAAACCAAGAGACAAAAGCACTCTCTTATTGCCCTCTGATTTTTTATAAACTAACATAAGCATAGAAAAAAGAATCCCTATTCAACAAATGGTGCTGGGAGAATTGGACAACCACATGTAAAAGACAAACAGGGCTCGTACCTTTCACCACTTACAAAAAATTGATTCAAGATGGATAAAAGATATAAATCTAAGACATGAAACAATAAAAATCTTAGAAAAAAGTGTGGTGAAAACTCTTGATGATATTAGACTGGGGAAAGATTTTATGAAGAAGACTTCTGTGGCAACTGCAATAGCAAAACTAACCAAGTAGGACTTAATTAAGCTGAAAAACTTCTGCACAGCTAAGGACACAACAATTAAAGCAAATATAGAACCTTCAGAATAGGAAAAAATATTTGCATGGTATGAATCAGACAAAGGGTTGATAACTAGAATCTACAGAGAACTGAAATTAATCAACAAAATACAAGCCAACAATCCCATCTACCACTGGACAGGAGACATGAACAGAACCTACTCTGAGGAAGACAGATGAATGGCTAACAAACATCTGAAAAAAATGCTCATATCCCTGATCATCAGAAAAATGCAAATTAAAACCACCCTGATATATCACCTAACCCCAATGAGAATAACCCACATCACAAAGTCTCAAAGCTGCTGATGTAGGTATGGAAGTGGAAAGAACGGAACACTTTTACACTGTTGGTGGGACTGCAAACTAATACAACCTCCTTGAAAAGTAGTACGGAGAATGCTCAAAGAACTCAAATTAGACCTACCAATGGATCCTGCAATCCTGTTACTAGTCATCTACCCAGTAGAAGAAAAATCATTTTATCACAAGGATATTTACACTAGACTGTTTATTGCAGCTAAATTTACAATCATCAAAATGTAGAAACAACCTAAATGTCCACTGATCCAGGAATGGATTAACAAGCTGTGGTATATGTATACAATGGAATACTATTCAGCCATTAAAAAGGCAGAGACTTTACATATTTTGTATTAACTTGGATGGAGCTGAAACACATTCTTCTTAATAAAGTATCACAAGAATGAGAAGCAAGTATTCTATGTACTAAATACTAATATGAAGCCAGTAAACAATCTAACACATGCCCATGTAAGAGAAAAACCCAAATCAATTGAAGGTGGGGGGGAGGCAAGCTGAGAAGAGAGGAGAGTGGAGGAGGGAAGGCGATGGGTGTGTTCCCACTTAATGGGCACAATGTTATGGTGTATGGCACACCTCTTGGGAGCGGGACACAATTATATTAGCAACTCTAACAAGTGCAAACATTGTAACCCATTTCTTTGTACCCTCAAATTAACCTGTAATATACAAAAAGAAATGAATAGGCATTGCTACAAAGTGAGACAGAGAATTTTATACATTGAATGTAATTTAGAAACACTGTCATTCACAATGTACTGACTGAAAAAGAGGTAACCTGCCATTATTGACAGATTTTACTCACATAGAAGTCTCATTTCTTACCAGTTTTAGATAAATTAGTGATCACTGTACTTTACTGTGAAAATACAACACTTCATCACTTTTCAGTGGCAAAAGCTCAGAACTGTTGGTCTTTAGGAAGAAAAGACCAAAACTGTACTTTTAGCTTATAACACTAAAGAATTCTTATTATCATCTTTTACTGTAACATATGAATGGCATATTATTCTAAATATGTAAATACGTATTTTAGGCACATATGTGGAAGCCTATGTATTTGAAAATGATTCTTGTCCAAATACAGGAAACCATTTGGGAGTTATTCTTGTAATGATGATCACGTAGCTTACACATCAATCAAAGGGAATGAATAAAGAATTTCTTTGATTCCAACACGTCTCCCTTCCTTTCTCTTCCTTCTAAAATCATTAAAATGAAGTTCCAAAAGGATTTACTTCCCTTCCTTCTCTTCTAATTACCCACTCTTTGGTTTAGTTGGCAACGGTGACATTTGCATAACCAGTAACTCTTTCGAAGAAAACTGTGATGTGGGAGATTTAGAAAGGTCTAAATAAGAGCCTGTGACCTTCGGTGGGTCCATCTAGACACTCCCCCCGAAGCCTCCCAGGCATGAATGGCCCACGTGTTTCCCAGGGAAGCACGTGCCTTTGGAATACTCCTTCCCTATTCATTCCTCTTCTATTGGCACAAGTCAGAGGTGTTGTTCCAAGTGTGAAATGCGGATATGAGCAGCGATTTGCAGAGTGTGCACTGGTTTTCGTGTCTGTTGGTGGGACTGTACGATGGGCCTGGCAGAGTTCATCCCTCACAAATGCTTAATGCCATCCCTGGGGACAGAAATATCACCAGCCCAGAAAAAAAAACACAGCTTTTAGCTGCTTGGTGTTGAAAATTTCAGGCAAACTTCCAAAAGCCCTCAAAGCTAATGTCAAATTGACAAAGTGCCAAAAATCTCTCTGGCATTAAATTTCCACTCTTTATTTTCTCCCTTCAGGTTAACAGCTTGTGAAAATAATAATGTGGTAATGCCACCCTGCGTTCCAAGCATCTCTAAGCACCATCTTGTTAGGCTTTGGTGTTCCTTTGAGACTAAGGGGAATTGAGCTGACTTACTCATTTTACAAATGAGAAAACCTCGCAGGAGGTGAGTCCAACGTGTGGGTGATGGCCCTGCAGACTTACCACCTAGGGCCCAGGTCTGAATTAGATTCTCCATGCAAGGCCAAGTGTCGTAGGAAAGGACGTGAAAAGCTCAGCCAGAGTCAAAAAGGGGCAGCGCCAGCCTCATGCAGGATGCCGGGCAGGCGAGGGTAATGAACTTGTGAAAACGTGCAGAACGCATTCGGGGAAGGCAACAAGGCACGGACCAGGCATAGTAATAAAGCCCAGGCTCGGCACGTGACCATTCAGAATGAATGGGAACCACCATGGGTCATCAGCACATCTAATGGGACATCAGGGGCATCTTACAACGCCAGGCACATTGGCTTTGTCTTTTTTTTTTTTTAGTGCATTTGAACGCTTTTCCATAATTATAGATTCCACTGTTATGAACGTTGTAGCAAGGAACAGAACTCCATCCCCCACTACAGAAGCAATTCCCTGCCCTGAATTCTAGCAATCTGGCTTGAACACATTATCTAAATCAGTCAGTGAGATGGCCCAGTTTCGGGGCTTTGAATCTGAAGGAGGTGTCTCAAAGAAGGGAGAGGCATGTGGAACCACGTTGCCATTGAATTCAGTTTTCGGGGTGGTCAGCAGCACTCCAACAGTGCTGCCCGTGGGTGTGCCTTTGCTTGTGTTTCTGGACAATGATTTTCCCTTAGTTTCTCCTTGTTTTTTGAGCTTGATTCTCTTGCCTTCCTGTTAATTCTGTGAGGCATCTGGTATATTTCTAGTTAAGTTGTTTTTCAAATGGAATTAAGTGGGGTGCGGTTCTACCCTTTCCAATCTGCAGTGGTCCAGGCTGCAGAGAAGTTAATATCCAGTGGATCCAACAGCTTATGCCTGGTTTGTAGCAGCAGGAACTACAGGTTTGGAGGATTCCTGCCATAGTGGAAGAGAAGTCTAGCTATGACAGAAAGTTCTAAGTACTCTAGAATCCATTTTCTAATTTCTATGTACCCTGGAGGATGGTATTTCAGAGTCCCTCTGGCAGTTAGGTATGGCATGTGACTGGTTAAGTCAAAAAATGTTGAGTTGAGAGATGTGTGGCTCTTTCAGAACTGGCCCATTAGAAACTTCCACATGAGCTGCTCCATCCTCCTTCCCCCTTCCTGGTCTGCTGGAAGGGAGATAACTCTAAAGTGACCTTGAAAGCCACGTGTTGAAGATAGCAGAGCCCTCACCACTCTGGTCCCTGAATGACGACTTGGAGAAGGGTCATTTCGCTATACTGCTCACCTGTCCAGGACTGATACCTACTCAGGAAATAAACTTCTGTTGCATTTGAGCTATTTTTTACTTTGGGGGATTGATTTGTTGCAGAATACCCTAAATACAGCATGTATAATGGAAACCCAGCTCATCAAGCAAAGATTCAGATTCAGTGCAGAGCCAGCAGCAAGGCTTATCTGAAGTTGAGCCTCTGAATTGATGGTCTGCTGTTTCAGGATTTCTCCTGATTCAAAAAAGAACAGACGGCAATTGGGACGGAATCTCTATGGGGTTATGGAGCTACAGCTACACAGGTTGCAAGGGTACAGGCAGAAGAGCAGATGAGCTCATTAGAAATTTGACAATTCTAAACAGAATCATAGAACAGCCTAGGGATTAATAAATTCTAAATTTTTAATTTCTTTTTTGTGCATTGTAGCATCTCCGTGCTGGAGATAATTAAGAGGTAAATTACAATTCTCGGTCTGCTTTTCCCTCCTTTAACCTAGTTTTCCTTCGCAAATAGACCCAGGTGATGCATCTTATTCTTACTCCTAGTTTTGTTTTGTTTTATTTTTTAACAGCTCCCAAGGTTTAAAATAAAACCCACTTGGGGTCTCATTTCCCAATCTCCTCCTTTCTTATTCCTCAAATGGATTATATCTCAGGGGGGCTCAGAGAGGCCTGAATAATCAAATCAGTTTTTAGAATCACATGAATATGTACCCAATAAATATTTGTAGAATGAAAAATTATTCTGGTTTTCTCTTTTGAATGAGACAATGTTGCACTGATGTCTCCTCTCTGGGCCCAAGTTGGATGAGACCTCAAAGATCATGTAGCGTAACCACACCCACCCCCCCACCCACTCCCACACCCCACACACACATGCACCCCATAATAGGTAGTCCCCTTATGTAGCATCTCTGATGTGCATGATCCAGTCTATGTATAATAATGAGAATCTCACTGTTTCATATCTATACCATTAAAGGTAACTCTGAAAGTTAAAAAGCTGTACTCATTTAAAATTTTCTCCATAAAACTTCCACAGATCACACAGTGCCGGCTCCCTTAGTGATCATGTGCACCAGTACAAACTCCCCGGCCCAGCAGTCTCTAAACCGGTTTCTTCTTCCCTCTTTAACTCTGACCGGTTATCTAACCTTAGGAAATTTGCTTCTATCCTAAATGAAGTTTCCCCAACTCTGATATAAGAAGATTATAATAATTAAGATAATTTATAAAAATAATGTTTATAACAAAAACTTGTTACACCACTGGAGACTTAAAGCTAATTCTGATCCATTAGCTAATAGGACTGTGGTAAGGTTATTTGTATTATTATCAAATAAGTATCAATTTTTATCGTTATTCCATTCACGGGTCTTTATCTTCTCCACAAAGACATCAGAAAAACGTCAAAGTCATGTTAAAGTCTGGACACAATGCCTGTTATTTATATTTCTAGTATTCCCAACAAAAATTAAACATGGGGAAATTTATATGGCTTGCTTCAAGACACTAAAGCCTATGTTTGTATCAGTCTAATCTCAAATCATTAAGTGTAGTTTGTCTTTGCCAACTTAAAATAAATAGGTATTTAGCATGGATAGTCAGTGGGCCTGCTTTCCATAACAACGTCTGGTTCTGCCCAGTGCACTTCCACCAGTTCTAGGACCCCCAGTGTTAAACTCCAAGTGGAGAGATTTCTTTTCCCACCATTGTGGCACACAGGAATCAGAGGCCAAGAACCAAAACAGCATTTTGAAGAAGAATGCTATTGAATTTACCACAGA
>NW_003852471.1:6454043-6461120 GCF_000181295.1 Otolemur garnettii | reverse complement strand
ATTCAAAATGAGAAAACCTGGCATCTAGACTGGCTAATATTCTGAGGATATTTCTGGACTTGCAGCTATGTGGGTGTCTTTTGTAGGTAGCCTCTAAGCTCTTTTCAGGTCTCCAAAGCAGATGACTCTGCCATTTCTACTACTATTTAATGTAAATCTCAAATCTGTCAGGTCATAATTAGGCCCATCATATAATATAGATTAGAAATGTACCTCGTGAGTATAACTGGAACGGGGAAGTAACTGTAAAGGTACAATGTCGTGACTTAGGACAAAAGTAACCTGATAGAAAGTTCTATTCAGAAGCGTCCATGTATGGTGATTCTCTTGAGCCCTTGATATCCACTGAGTCCTACCCATAATGTTGAAAAAATACTGAATGAAACCTAGAAGCCACTTGGAATCAGACTCCTGCTCACTGGAGTGATCCCAAGGAGACCCATGTCCCTCTAAAAAGCTACCTGATGGGACTTTGGGGAACACGTTCTACCCTCAGGCTCCTCCCCACTGGAACTGGTCCTGCTAGAGGACTCGCTTCTGCAGGAAGCTGTGATGGGGCCCAGGATGACAGAGATGAGTCTGTGAGTGCCTTGTATGGAAGAACTACTTCCAAAATCAACTTCTCTCTCTCAGTTTCAAAAAGGGCTGGAATCAGCAATAGGAACCACACCCGTCCATCAGTTTCCTCTATGGTCAGCCACCCTGCAAAGCATACTAACCAGGCTGGTTTTCATTAAGTGAATATGCCATTAAATTCTTTGTAGCCAAAGGTTACAAAGCCCTTGCAAGAAAGGGTAGACCACAAAAAAGAGATCTGTGAGCATATTTTTACATTGGCAAGAAAAGCAAAATGTCAGTCAACTAAATTTAAGATTGTTCATGCACATCTGCTACCACCAGAATGTTAGGGAAAAAAAAAAAAAAAGGAAGGAAGGAAAAGTGAGTGTGAATAGCTCACAGTCTAAATAACTCTGGACATTTCTCTACTGTTCAGAAGACATTTCTCTACTGTTCAATAATGATTGAAAGGCAATCAGAACAGAAGCCAGCGTGATTTATCATATAGCAAAAATTTCCGGTTAAATAAAATATATAGACAACTCTATCTCAACTGTAAAATGTGTATGCTAGATAGCTGTGGTTATAAATATACCACTAAAATGTTGCAAAAAAGGAACAAGTGTAAAATGTTACGTTTCTGACACTACCATAAATGAATCACGACCTTCAGAGAGAGACAAAGATTGATAGAGAATACATTTCTGAATTAGATGCATGTCCCCCACCTCCATGTTAAAGCATAAAGCAGACACGTGTTGTGACATGAACCTTGAATTCTCCAGATTAGAATGTTACAATTTTATCAATCAGAATGATTTGTCCAACATCCTCCACCAGCAGAAAATGGATACAGTTTACCATAAGGGGATAAGTGAAGTTTAAAATCACAGACATGCACTCAATAGTAAGTGAAAGGCACACTGCTCTATAAACGAAACAGAATTATGAAAATTGAGGAAATTAAACTAAAAGAACTGGTATCACAGATCTACCTTTCACTCTTTTCAAAAACTGAGTTCTTTTAAATATTGCCATAAGTTAAGGAAATCATTAGCAGATCCATTAAGCAAAGCTGACAAAAATGTCTAACAACACCTCTTTAATATAAAATTAAGTCACACTGTCCAAAATTAGGTACTTCATATATTAGTAACATGTAAGTATTATGAAGAAATAAATCAAATACCAAATTCCTAAAGAGTTAAGAAGCAACAGTAATTCATTTGGAAATTATAACAGAAGGAATTAGTTGTATTTGAATTAGGGGTTTAGCAAAGTAAGTTCCATTTACTACTAGTTTCTAAATATGATGAAAACTACAGAGGGAAATAAATTTTATAATACAATAATGTAAAAAGCTAGCTTTATTAGGCTTTAAAAGAAATGGTTCAGCATTAGTAAATGTTCCAAACTATATTTAACTGTACTAAGAAAAGAAATTGTTAAATTACTTTTTATGACACTATGTTCTCTTAGAAAAAACTTGAATATTTAATAAAAATATCCGTTGGGTTTATTCTTGGTAGGCACTCAAAATATTGTTTCCTCATTTGCTGTGTGATGCCATGTTATAGAATTACACCTTTGATGGTTTTCAGGGAGGAGTTAAAAGATATTTTTGAAGAAACCGTATTTTTTATTTCTGCTAAACAGTTAGATTGAACTATTTTAAAACTAATTAAATATTTCTAAGGATGCAGAAAATGTCTCTTCAGTGGCCCACGTCTAATCTTTTTATAAAAGGATCTGTTATCTCCATTTACCATAGGCTCTCACTATATATATTTGCCACTAATAAATTTAATTTTTAAGTCAACAAATATTCCCCATGTACCTTAACATTAGAATACCTAATGTCTTTTGGTAACAAGTATAATCTGTGATTAGAAAGTTTAAAACTGATCTTCCAAATCAGTACAAGTCAGAAACTGCATTCTAATGAGAGCCTTTACAAAGGGCAACAGACTGTACGTTTGGAAACATTTATGTGTGTCTGTAAAAATGCTATTTCCAAAGCACTTGTTTTGTCCACTGCAATGAAATTAATTTTGGTGAACTTTTTTTTTTTTAATGGGCATTCAAAATATTGTTTCCTCATTTGGTGTGTGGTATCGTGTTATAGAATTACACCTTTGTAACTACTTAGAACTTAGATTTTCAAAATTCAAAGCACAAAACATTCCCATACCAATTAATGCACCAGGAAAGTAAGTATTTTTCAAAATAATGTATTAACATTCTCTAATACAGTATCTTAAATGGTTAATCCTGAATTTAAAATGCAATGGGAGTCATCACTTTTTATAGCTTACACCTAACCTGACTCAGATTTTAGAGCTTTTCCTCTCCATATGTAAAAATACGATGCCCCTAAAATAAATTGCAGACATTTGGAAACTTACAGTGTCAGATTGCTTGCCCTGGTCACAGTCCCACGTCGTCGCACGCTGCCCAGACCTCTCCATGGTGCTGAAGAGTTACTCTTGCCCATTTGAGAGGAAAAGGGTTGTTTATTCAAACCAGCTTTGAAAGAAATCCACACGGGGCTGCCTGTGTTAACAAGTAAAGTTATCTGAAGGATTTCTCGGACACATACTACAAAAGAGAGCTTTTGTGCGTTAGTTATCAACTACCGGGCTCGGGCAGCTCAAAGTAGATTTTGGAGCAGAAATCTTCAAGTATTGACGAAAAAGAGGGAGAGCTCTTTGGGAGATGAAGTTTGCTGATTTTGCCAGTTTTCTTCAAATTGATAAAAACACAGAAGACCACACTCTGTTCTACTCAGAGAACAGGGGATCCTAGAAAAGTTCTTTATCTTGTCGCAGGAAACAAGCTCCCATTAGTCCAAAGCAGCCAGCTCATGCCATCCTATCATTGCATCTACTTTTTGATCAAAAATAATACAATGAAACAAAGCTGAGAATTCCAGGAGGAGCTGCATGCATGATGTAAATGGATCTGCCACATTCTAGCCCCAGCCTCTGACTGCTGAAGATTATCACAGCAAAAATCAGGCTCTTGTGGCTTTCACAGATTATCTCTTTCTGAGGCTGAAACGTATAAAGAGCCACATGACACCCAATGATGTCATCTCTAAAGCAGGTCACAGTGGCTGCTCTATGTAGATAAAGTCCTTCTGGTGAAGTATTTAGCCCAGTGATTTTCTTGAAAATTTGCTTGTATTAAATAGCATGGCCTTCTACCCATATATTTAACCCTATTGATACGTTGGCATGAAGAGAAAATCCATTTGCTGCTCATATGTGAAACAGAATCTCTGTTTAAGCTAGAATCAGGCTCCCGGGGCTGCTTTAGGAAGTGAATGTTTGTAACTAATTCAGGGTGAATATGTGAAGAACGGCTTTCCCCTGGAGATGCTGTTTAGGGGACGAGAGGATCTATCAAGCTATAGAATCTAAAACACCTCTCAGAATCTCTAGCACATTAAAAAATCATTCCTTGTTAAATCAACTCAAGTCTTTTTTTAAAAGGCTATTTTCCTTAACTTCTAACAATAGTTTATTTAGTAGAATAAAAAAAATGTTTCCCAAACATAAAACATCTTACTAATGCTGTCTTCAAAAGGATTGGAGTAAGTTTTCAAATGTTGGTAGGAAATATTCTGTAACTTACTATTTTTAGATGTTTTTCAGCACCAAGAAAGTAACAGCTAAAACGTTAGCTATATTTTGACTAAACTGTACATCTAACTATCTCAGTAATAGCTAGTAATCACAGACATGAGTTTAAAGGAGGTGTCATGAGCAATGCCCATTTCCAGTCTTTCTTTTCTCTTTCTCCTTAGAAAACATATTTCTTTTCTCTTTCTATTTAGTCACGTGCCATAGTTTAGGGTTTTCAATCATAATTGACATCCCTGTCAGCTCATAGTTAAATCCTCTAATTCCCTCTCCTGCTAACTAAATAATGTGCACAGCCAAAGTGAAGCATAACTTGAAACTAATCTAATCTGTGCTTATCGACAGTATTGCCTCTTTTAATAACAACCAGAATAGCTCAAATGACAGAAAGTTTTCCTGAAGAATACTCTGAAGAATATATGTACTCTGGCATATTTTTTAGGATAAATCTGGAGAAGAGAACACAGAATTTTCTACACAACCGGTGCCACTGGGCAAATGCTATTAAAACACTAGTGACGATTTTGGCGTTAGATCCAGAAACACTTGCTCCAGCGGCTCCTTAAGGCATTTCTATGCAATGCTAGAAACTCCAAGTGAAAACTGGGAACCAAAAATTGGCCACCTGAATCTCCTTGTCTTATAAGTTTCCTAAATAAAAATGATTTTTTTAATTTTTGCAATTTCTATGACTCAGTTTTTCTTATACTTCAATCATGGTGAAGACAACTTGAGGTATATTTTTAAATTAAAAAAAAAAACAGTCTTTTTCTCCAATATTCTGATACAATAGATCAGCTGTGAAATCTTTATTTTCAAAAAAAATTCCAAAGTAATTCTTACTTGAAAATACTACAATAGTATATTACAGTGTATATAGTCATATAAAAATCAAAGTGAGTAAAAAATATTTACAATATTTAAAATGATAAAAAGCCAAAGTGTTGCTACATGGAGTGCAGTGTTGGGGGCTCTCCTCTTCCCACCTCCCCTGGTTTCCAGGACAAAGCACTTTCCTAAGGACTCCTGCTCAGATTTTCATCCTTTATCCTGTGTTCCTCCCTATGAAGGTGGAAGGAGTTACCCCATTGGAGGATCAGGCAGAATAGGCAGGTGTTTGCAACCCAAGATCATCCCCCACGCCCATGATTCCTGTGCCATATCCTCCTCCCTGCACAATTCTGCTCTGTGGGTGACTCAGTGCTTCCTGTGACTGGTAAGATTTTCTCTGATTCCAAAGTTCAGTAGTAGGAGGTTCAATGGAGCCACAGTCAGAGTTACACCTTCAAATCCAGCTTTGAAAGGAATAAAAATGAGATTTTGATCTCCCTCTGCCTCCCAAAATAACTTCCCAAAGCAAGAAGAGAAAAAGAGTTATTGATTGACTTCCTAAAATTTTATCTTTCAATACTGTTGTTTTGTTGATTAGATTTGGTTTTTTACATAAACCTTACTAACCAGTGAATACAACAAGTTTATATGTGAACTAACATAATAAAATTTTCATTCGCATAACACAGTTCTCCAAGAGAGGGTTATGAAAAGGAGATTTCATGTGTAAATCTTTAATTGGAACTTTTACAAAATGCATTGTTCAACTCATATTAATTTTATTGTGCTTGGGATTCTAGTTCTTCGAACTTTAATGACCAGTAACTCTAGAACAGTGTTTCCCAAAGTGTGTTCCATGAATCAATAGACCATGAAGATATTATTCATATTGGATTTCTTGGTCAAAGACGTTTTTAAAAAGTGACAATGGTACCCTTTTCCTGCAGGTTCAAAATGAGTATTAAGCTAATAAGGCTCTGAGAAGTCCCAGGGTAAAGAAATTAATTTTCTTCATCTTTCTTCCATTTCTACCAATATCCTACAAAACTAACTCTGGGAAATTCTGCTTTGGGAGATATTTAAGCTACCGAGTTTTTGTTAACAACAGTACCCAAACCTACCACACAGTCAGTTAACAGTTGTCAAGTATCTTCTGTAAGTTATCAGTGCCTACGTTATTTACTGAATGAGTGAATGATATAGAACAAATCCAAGGATATGAATAATTTCCATCTCCCACCCCCAGCGATCTTATTTACAAAAGTAAAGTTCAAGACAGCCTTAAGCTGATGGGCTTTCCAGAAAGAAAAAAGAGAGAGATAATAGTAGATCACACTCCAGTTTCACCATATCCAATTTCTCTTCAGATCCTAAAGGATCTCCTACCAATGAGACAAATGTTGATGCTAAGTATGTAATAACTAAAGTGGATTTTGTGACACTGTGGGTCCAGATTAAAGAGTCAACATTTTATCTCACCTACGCTGTAAAATAAGGACAGAATCTTCCCAAGGACAAAGGCCAAGACTGAACTTGAGGAAGCCTGCAAAGGAAACACACTTTTTCTGAACTACTTCTATCAAAGGGGAGGCGCTTGATGCCTAGATTTTTTGCATCTATGCTCATAGGTCACTAAACTTTGAGATGCCTAAGGAAGATTTATTGTGTTACTATGAATGAATGAATCAGTGATCAATGAGGTGTTGATTTCGCACAGCGTTCTGAACCCAGGCGGTGTTTAATGTTAGATGTTCTTTAAAAAGTTTTTAAAATCAAACCAAATCAAAACATATCAAGTTTTAACTCTATCCAGATAAAATGTCCTCAAATCATGAAGCTAAAAGGATAATTTGGGGAAAAGAACCTTCAATCAATATATAAGACATGAAGGGGAGAGAATATTTGTGGTAAGCAGATACTATTTTTATGCAAAAATATATTCCTGCACACTGTCATATGTGGTTGTGCATTATCTGACATGACTTCTAAAACTTTGAGAAACGCGCATTCTCTAAAACTCCAGGTTGAAGAAAAGAGAAATCTA
>NW_003852471.1:6443073-6453457 GCF_000181295.1 Otolemur garnettii | reverse complement strand
AAAATTATTTTTGTTGCTACTTCATAACTGTAATTTTGCTACCGTTAGGAATTGTAATGTAAATATCTGATATGCAGGAGGGTCTTAGGCAACCCCTGTGAAAGGGTTGTTCGACCCCCAAAAGTGTCACAACCCACAGGTTAAGAACTGCTGGTCTAGAGAGTCACCTTGCCAACCATCACTTAATATCCAGCTAGTTTTGCTAAAAATTGCATTACTTAACATGATTTGCATGGCTTTTTTTGCTAAAGGCCAGGACACTCAAGCGGTGTCATTAATTTGAGGAGTTCACAGGCTTTCCTTTAGGACAGTTAGGCAATTGGGTCTTTTCATTATCCTTGGCCTGCTCAGAACTGTAATTCCTCCTGACCAGGAGTGAAGCAAGGCCTGGTTGCTGGGGCCATGCACCCGCCCAATGGCACCTACCCCTGCTTGCGCTGGTGTGCTGGGGTCCTCCCATCGCCTCTTCACCAGGTCTGGAAGGGAGAAATGATCTAGGCTTACTTTTACTATGTGTGTGAGTCTGTTCTCTCACAAGAGGTCTCCTCATTTAGAGGCAAGAGAAATTACATCTGGTTTCGTCTCTGGAACTTGAAAATTAGTCTTTCAAAAGAGCAATGCTAAAATAAATGCTTATTACTTTTGCAATGCACATCTCCAGTCTCAGGAACATATATATTTATATATTTTTTCATATTTATTCTGGGACACAGGTTGATCCTCATTAATCACAAACAGGCACTGTGGCCCCTCAATCAGCATCAAGTTAAAAAGCCCATCTCTGCTCTCCACAAGTTCTCCACAGCATTTTGAGTAAAGCTCATTGAGAGTTTTCAAGAACAGGTTCAAAAATCAACTAACAGCTATTGAGAGCTTCCATTTTACATTTGTAGTGCCGTTTAATCCTCACAGCAATCCCAGTTCATCTCTGGGGTGTGTGTTAATTTCTGGTTGTAGATGAAAAACGACCTCTTGAGCCATATGTCTCAGACTCAGAAATAGTGACAGAGCTATTCTTATTTATTACTCATTTGTTCCTTTATATATTTTTAGGCACAGAGTTGGTCCTGTCTCCAGTCTGGTCTTGAATTCTTGGCCTTAAGCAATCCTCCTGCCTCAACCCCCCAAAGTACTACAGTTAGAAGCAGGAGCCACCAGGGCCAGGCCAGAGGAGCTTTTTTAAAACCTGACTTTTTACCAAGCCACAGTCTCATTCTGTGAGCCATAATGACCCCTACAGGTCACGTCATGGTAATACAGGAACCAACAAGAGAAATTGGATGTGACCATGGAAGGAATTACCAGGCAGATAGAACCAATTCAAGCCAAACGACTGAGAACTTCTCCAAAGGATCCCAAAGATCTATGAAGGTATGCTAATGATTTCTGAGACGATTATCAGTGTCAGAGTTTAGAATATACCTTGATACAGTTCCTTTCTACAATATCCTACATAACAGAGCTCTCAGAGAAACTAAAAGCATTAACTATTTTATCACATGACATTGATTAATAAAAATATACAAAGCATTTTCCACTGTCCTCTGTGCAATAATTAGTACTGTTAAGGTAAAAATGATATTCTTTCTCACTTTGCTACCCACCAGTTCCATTTTCCCATAATAGTTGCAATTCAAACTTCCTCTTCTTAAGACAAATTTTGTTACCACACGATACACTGTGGTATAAGGGCACTTAATATGCAAATTGTTAACATAACTTAATATTATCTTCCCTCCTGTTGCTCTTCAATTTGGTATTGAACAGCTGAGGTTGGAGATTTTAATCAAAGAGAATTGAATGAGCCATTTATAAAATCAGATGAGAGCTTCATTCACTATTCATACCTATCAAATCACAGAATAGTCTTAGAAATACAGAACAGATTGCTACCCCTACAGCTTGACCATGTCTGAATGCTGACTTATTTTCAAGTGGTACAGTATTGTGGAAGGATGAAGCAGCAGCTTTAGCCCAATGTGTAACCCAGGGCAAGTTAGTTATCTCTTTAAATCTCATTTTCATCATGCAAAAAATAGAGATAATTGTGCTTCCCTCATGTGGTCGTAGAGAGGAGTAAACAAGATAAGCCATAATAAGTATTAGCAAAGTGCCTGGCACATTTAGCTCTTATTAAGATGATGAATTTGAGAGTTCATATTTAAACATTACTGTTGTTACATACTTTAAGGCAGAAATATTCTAAGAACTCTATTAACCATTATGCTTAGCTAAAACAATCAGAACAGAAGCCTGCTGAAGCATCATTCTCAGCTTAGCACAGAGACTCAACCAGATCAGGTAGCTGACTTCCCATGTGCCGCCTGCCTGGGGCAGACAGGCAAAATAGGTATTAATTGCAGTTATCACAGGCATGAGGGATGGGAAGAAGCTGGCTGGGCTCAGGAATAAGCTAAGGAAGGGCTCAATAGTTGCCAGTCAAGGCTGTATTAGGGTTGTAGAAGGAAGGCAGAGACTTGGGACAAGACAGGCAGTTGATCAGATATGAGAAGGTAGAAAATGATCTAGGCAGCAACAGCAATAGATCAAACCTAGAGAAAGAGAGCGGAGGTTCCACAACCTGGAAATATCAAGCAGGAATCAAGGCCTAGAAAACTCCCCAGATTCACCTTACTGAGAGCATTTGACTTGCACTGAATGCATTTAATATTGAACTTCCAAATAGCCCCACTGTTTATTAGAGAAAGCACATTTCTTTCAGACAGGTTTAGTCAAAGTGGGCCGGAGGTCATGTTATTCCCACCATAAACTTGAGGTCCACTCAATGGAGAGTGAGAAAACTAAGTCTTTCTAGGTGGAGCTCCCTGAGAGTATTCTGAGTCTGGTGGGTCTGGAAGGCTGGCCAGGGTAGAGCAGAATCACCCACCTTTCATTGGGCATCTTATCTCCACGTTGCTGCAACTCCTGAGAGAAACAGGAATGAATCTTCTCCAAAGGAGCATTAGCAAACTGATGATCTGGGTGATAAAACAGGCCTAGCCAGCTATCTATACCAACTCCAAACACCTGAGCATCATTTTCTAAAATTATGACTTGTACATTTCACCTACCTGATACACTGGAGACTTGAGAGCATCCCAATATCTTCATTTCACGTTTTATTTTGCACATTTAGCACCACATCATTATCATTGTCGATATTTTAATCATTATTATAATCAATAACTTCTATTAGAATTCTGGGCAGGGTTTGCTTGCTTTCTGACAGTAAATTCCAATAATGCTTTTGAAAATCTGCTTTGATCTCGCTTTTTGTGGGCAAGCAGGGGTGAGGCAGACTGCCACACCCTGAATAGAGCTGAAAGGTGGGGATAGGGTGGGGCTGCAGGATGCCACTCCCAGTTTAGGCTGACAAACCTCGTGGGAAACCAAATTGGTAGGGACATGAAGAAAAGAAATCCTGACTAGAAAACATCAGGGGACCTGGAGGCGAGGCTGCATCAAATGAGGCAGAACTGTCAGTGAAGCTGAGCAAAGATATAAATGACCCGGATGACCCATGAGCTGGGAAGAACACGCACTCACCAGCAAAGCGCTTGAGGCGCCAGGATGAAGGTGGAGCAGCATAAATGAAAAGCAAACATATGTCCTTCTACGTTTAAATCAAACCAAAATTTAAGCACCACAAACAACATCAAAATCATTAGACATCACTGACCTCAACAGTGGTTGACAATTGTTCTAAATTGGGGCTTTGAGAAGGTACAAAGGCAGGAAGTCCGAACCTGGAACTCACTAAGGGATGTCTAACATTGAGCTTCCATCACCGAAATCAAATCTTCAGAGTCATTTAATTTTCGCTTTCTATTGACATTTGCAGCAGAGGCTTCCTAAACACTCAATTTTCACTTTACTTTGTACTCACCAATCACAGCATATATGCAAAGCCAGAGCCCTGGCGTTTTCCAGTGTGGTTCACGAGCGCCCTCTAGTGATAGTGACGTCAGTTAGGACGAGCCCTTTCCCCCCGCAATTGTCTTGAGAACTCTAAGCTCACTATATCTACTGTCAATTAAAAATAGATCTTCTACTGCCCATGTTAACTTCTTCCCTCCCTTTACAATCCCATATTTAGAAACAATAATTCATGAAACAATATGCGATGCAATCCTCTGAAAACATTGGAAAGTGACTTCTGCTTGATCCCAATGTGAATACATTGTTTTCAGTGCTGGGAAACATTGTTACCACTGAACAAACATAATAACCAAGTGGTGAAGGAAGGTATTTTGAAAATAATATGCTTATAAATTAGTTTCTTTTCTCTTCCCAACTTGCAGCATTTCAGTGACTGGTTATAAATGATAGCAATGGTTAAATCCATAAAACTCTAGTTTATAAGTTTCTGATCTTTGATTTCTTCCCTGTGTTTTTTTTAAATAAAGACTTTAAGCAGATTTTCTCTATTTCTGAATCATATACCCCAGAGCTCTTAATTCTATGAGTCAACTGGGGGCCGTAGGCATGGTCTGCTTACCTATTACATTTTCTTATTGTTTCCTTAAGAATATGGATTTCTTGCCTTTCCAGAAGAAAGCAAGCCATATTTTGCAACGAACTCCCTGTATGCCACATAGCAACACGCTTCCAGGAGCCCAGCATGCTGCCTTCTAGGTGAGGCCCGTGTTCCCCACAGGTATAACTCAGCACACCTGTCACGAGGGTTACCTCCCCAGTCTGGCCCTGTAGGCAAACGACCCCTGAGTTTGGACTGCTTTCAATTCTGACTGTAAAAGTTCTCTTTCTAGTTATTACAACCAAGCCAATCTTTCTTCTATCAGCCAGAGGTTACAAACTAAAAACAAAACAAAGCAAGCAAGCAACACAATAACAACAACAACAACAAATCCTGATAAAAGAAAAAATAATTTCCTCCTTTACTAGAGGAAAGAATTCACAAACGAGTTTGGGTTGACTTGAAATGCAATCCATTTTCTCCAGACTTCATAAAACTCACTTTGTGTTTATGAATTGTGTCTGTTTTGAGGTGACAAAATCCTCACCATGGGTTCCCATGTAGCGACTAAGCAAAGTAGATTCTCACTGTCACAAACCATGTGCTCACATCCCAGAATTTCCCTCTCAGAACACAAACCCAAGTTATTAGCAGAAGCGGCAAGTCAGGCCAGGAAAACGGAAATGTGACACTCACGGGTGTGCTGCTGTCGGAGAACGTGTTCATGCTCACGGAGCTGCTCAGCTTGTCTGAGGAGACGGATGGCGGGGACGGGCTCCTCTTCTCCAGGGGGTCCTGCCGCTGCAGGTATTCGCGCCATGCCCTCTGAATGCTAGAAACAAAAAGACAAAACCCAGCACACACGCTGTCACTCTGGGGTCACAGCCCATGGACTCAGAAAAGCAGTGGGAGCCTGCAGGGAAGTGTAACACGTAGAATGTGATGCAGGAAATCAGAAAACTGAACTGTCTCCCCATATTACTATTGTCGTTTGACTTTCACAGACACGACTGGTCTACATCAGCCTAAAAAAGTCAACTCAGTCAGAAAAAGTCATCGAAGTTGAACTAGTTTGCACATGTAAATGTTGTTTGATTTATGAAACACAAATCTTTCAATTTTTCATCTTATACACATATTTCTAATGAGAATACTAAATGGCCTGACTTATTCACCCCTCAGTACATCATTGATAAGGTGTCACTCTGTGCCAGCATCACCCCTAGGCCCTGGATGGGGACTCTGTCATTTGTGCAGAGCTCTGGGGTGCCAGTGGCCCAGACCTCAAGGTGAAGGGTGTCAAAATGGACAGATGATTATTCTGTGGCTACTTAAGATTTCACCCAAGGAAGTTCTTTATTTCCTGTGATTAGTATCAGAAAACAATCTTATACTTTGGATATTAGAACCCTCTTACTTAGCATAAGCTAAGTCATTTCCTCCCTCAGAGTTGGTTCCAGTCTTTGAGATTAACATCTAGGTTTACACCAGTGGTCAGTGAACACACCTAACCTCAGCTGGACGTGCAGACCAACTGTCAGGATTCAGCCTTTTAAAATAGTTTTCAAATAGTTTCATTAGTTCCATCACTGTATCTTCTAGACCAGTGGTTCTCAACCTGTAGGTCACGACCCACAGTATTAGGAAGGCTGAGAACCACTGTTCTAGATTCTTGGAAGCATCTGATCTTCTGTAACACTTCCACATACAACCTAAGTTGTTAATGTTCTTCATTTGGCTGGAATGGTTTAAAGACCACCAATTCTCAGTAGTCACAGGATATAAAGAATACAAAAATGCTACCACATTAGTGAATGGGTATATTTTATCTAATTTGTTAAGGCTCTGAATTATAATGGTCAAGGAAAATTCCAGAAGCTACAGTGAAAACAAGGCCTTTGTTTCAGAGGCTAGTTCCTTGAAGCTAAGAAATTTAAGCTTTAATGGATGTGGAGGCCAGGAGCCTCTGCCAAGATATTTCCTATGTTTTTTAAAGAGCCTTCCAAATTACGTGAACCATGTACTTCAAGTTCCTCCAAAGCAGGTTACTACCTCCCTTTAGCCAGATTTGCTTACTCAAAATGTATTCTTATTTATCTGGGTTTTTTTTTTTTATTATTTAAATATTTTAAGCAGAATCTGAAAATCTTGTAAGATTACCTGCCAGAGCTCAGTAGTCTTCTTGCTACTTCGGAAACCATTTCATTAGGGAGCAGTAACCTTTTTAAAGCTGTGAGTGATTTCCACATCACCTGAGGCAGATTCCAGAGTCCAGCTGGCAAGTCCTGACACCTGAAGGACCCCAAAGTCTATACACCTGCCCAACAGCTCCAATGTGTGACATTTTAAAGACAGTTACAAAATGAGAAAATGTTGACAACCCATAGAACATCAGCAAGTTTATAAGACTGCATCATCCCACCCACCCCCCACTCCCTTTGTTAATATTGATGATTTAGAAAACGGAAAATGCGTTTGCCATTTGAAGTATTGCATTTTAGCTTGCTAAACACCAGGGGGCGGTGTGATACCTTTAAAGAACCAAGCCACACTGGGCAAAACCGAGGGGAGAGGTGTACACGTTTGCCTGTAAGCATACCCTTCCCCCGGCTAATTTTCTGGAATATGAAAAGCAGTATATCATTTTTCCTTATGACACATATTAAGAAGACAACATTTTTTCTTCCTAGAGGATAGCTATCCCTTTTCTTTTGATAATAGATGACTGTATTAAATGTCTTTTCTTTTAATTGATAATAGATGACTACATTAAATGTCTTTAAAATGTATATTAAAAACACAACCATTGATTTCCTTCATACAAGAGGTTTTTTTTATTTGAATATTTACTTTATAGTCATCGTGCACCTCTCCGAAGACAATTTTACTTAATTGAAAGCATAATACACTAGTCTTTTTTAAAACTTAATATGATAGATATAAATATTTCCTAGAGACTACTTGTACTTTATAATAACCCTTTGGGGACTGCCTGGCAGGCTGGACATGCCTTTAAAATAGCATCAGTGGTTAGAAATGATCCCAGGCTGGTCATGTGGTAGTAAGCTATTGTGCTAAATGCTACTTTTTTCTTTTCTTTTCTTTTCTTTTTTTTTTTAGTGGTGTAGCCATGCTGTTTTACTCTGTGTATCATAGAGAAGTGTTTACATGACCCACTATTTACTGCCTTTGGCCGTAACTACAACATAACCTTCAAAGATTAAATTCTCCTAATATTAAGCTATCTTAATACCATCTCCAAATGCTATTTTACAGCAAGAGGAAATTAAAATGTAGAAGCACCTCGGCTCTCAGTTTACAAGGAATCACTTTTCAGCTGTCTCCTCCAAGCTTCAGAGTAATCCCTACTCACAGGGCTCCTTGATGGCTGCACAGTAAATCACAGATTACCTTGACAGTTTTATTTTTGAAACTAAGTAATCCTGCCAATATAATTCTTTAAAGGTTTGTTGGAGTAAGAAAGCACATTTTGTGTGATCCTCTGTTTTGAATTAGAAATAAAGTGTAGGAGTTTAAACAGGTGATAAATACATTTGTCAATAGTTTTTCGATGAGGCCCGTTCCTCTCTGTCTTCTCTCGATTCGGGGCTGGCACCGTCTGTCTGCTTCTGCCCTTCTGTGCCCCTGTGTTTCATAGTGTAGGGGGTTCCCTTGTACGCTCACAGCCACTTTAGGACCCACAGCCTGTGGAGTCCTGACCTCTACTGGGTGTCCTTACATGGAGGAATAGAACAGAGAGTTCTCAGAGATTAAAAAGGATACATGGTGTTTAGAGTAATAGGGAAGAAGAATAAAAGTCTTTAGGCAAAGACACGGAGCTGAGGGCATCAGGAAGAAGGTGGTTGGGGGTGTTCCAGAGAAGAGCAGAAGAAGATCTTAGAAGCTGCCCAGAGCCAGGCTGGGGCAGGCTGGGCCATGAGGAGGAACCCTGTCCCAGCACTGGTGACTGTTGTCATATACTTCAACTTTTTAAGAATAGTCAGAAATCCAGATTTTCACAATAAGATCACTATTTCTTATATTTATAAAATAATTTAAAAATTTTCAAAATACATTATACTCCAAATAGGCTGAATTTGGGGATGGCCAAAAGAGGGCACCATGAGCATTTTGAAAACAATAGCTAATATGCATCCAACCCTGCCTGTTTGTGTTTATTTTCCCACTCCATCCTTACCCCACGTGGGCTGTGAGGAAGTCACAGTGGTAGATTTTGACTGCCCATATTAGTTTCTATTTTGGTTTATTCCAAAACCCACTTTCCTTTGGGGACTCGCCAACTCTCAAGACATGAGCTTTGTAACTGGGTTGACCATGTAGGAGCCCAAGATTACCCTTGAAGCTACTGAGAAAAAAGCCCCCTCCTCTATCTGGAGCGTCTCAATGGGTGGGATGTACCCAGACCTGGCAGTGGCCTCTTTGTTGAGATGTTGGGGGAGCCCATGTGAAAATGAAGCGATTATGGAGAGCGGAGCTTCCTGCAAAAGAAAGGCAAGATGCCTGGTGACCTCCCTCAACCACCGGGTCTTGTTGTGCCCAAGCACGTTACTCCATGGGTGTTTCTGACACACGATCCAATGGAATCTTTTTAAATACACAAATTAGTTTGAGTTGGGTTCCTGTTACTTACAAGCAAGAGTCCTGACCAAGTCTCAGGGAATGAGAAGGGCACTAACCATCATCCTCAACCCTCAGACCAGATCCCCATCTGCCCATTATATGGGGCTTCCCCCTTATGGTTCATCAAAAGGCAAAAACAGACAAGCAAGATATCAGATACCGGCCTGGGTGGGTTGGGTAGAACTCCTATTAGTTTTAGATGTTCATTGAGTTTTCTATGGGCAGCTAAGTCTCGGCCTAACAGATTATGTCATGTTTTCATTATTTGGTGTCTATCCCAACCCTGTACCCTGACATACATTTGCCTAAATATGGTAAAGCAAGTTTTCCCAGGAACTGCCCAGTTCTCCAGCTACTTCCCTTCCTCGTGACTTCACTCCCTGCTTTGATTAATGATCCCCTCTGCATCCTGGACTTGAGTTCTCCCAGATCTCCCTGCAGGTCTCTCCCTAACACCTCTGACCACCTTGGCTGTGAAGGACCCCACCCTCCTCATGGGTGAGAACATGAGCAACTTGAGTTCTGGATCCGTAACACCCTTTTCTTTCTGAGGCCTGAGAAGGTGCCTCAGAAATAATGCACACGAGGGGTTATTAAGTCTGTGAAGGAGAATAGTAGACCTGAGATTATTAATATGAAATTCTCAGAAAGAAGCATATCAGATCAGGCCCATCAAAATCTCTTTTTCAGCAAGTTCCCTTCTGTGGTGGCAGTGAGCTCTCCACAGCTCTGGGAATATCGTAAGCAGGTGGATTAAAAAATGTATTCTTCTAACATTGTATCCAAAAAGTAGCTCAAAGAAAGGAGAGCTTTACATCATGAGGACGTACATTGAGAGTAATAGAGGATCTTGCTTGGTTTACATCTCCTTAGCTGTGGGCCTACCTTTGCTTATCCACAAAATGGGAATAACAAGAACTTTTTAACTCTTGAAAGAAGTTAGGGATAATGTACGTAATTCACTTTGCTCCAAACTTGACAGATAGAGGTCCTAGATAAATTATTATACTTACCTAAGAAAAGGACATATTAAACACTTTTATGTATTTTAAACTAATGTGCACTAATATACATTGTTATGATAAACTGTATCCGTATGGATCCTCGGTGTCAATATTTTATTAGCCCAAGTAACGTAAAAATACATTTGGTGAATATATACAAGGAGAAATGACTTTCTTGGACTTTCTCATTGAAAGCTCACTACAGCCCTACAAGTCACGTGAGTGTTTTCATTTTACAGAGAAGAGCTGAGGCCCAGAGAGC
>NW_003852471.1:6434915-6442559 GCF_000181295.1 Otolemur garnettii | reverse complement strand
CAGTGGCTTGCTGGGACCTGGGCTCAGCTCCTTCCTTTGCAGTGAGGCCTTCCTGAAAAACCTGTACTCCTCCCTGAGCTCCTCCCTGGTCCCCTCCCTGTGCTCCGCCCTCTGCCCCTCTCTCTGCCCCTCTCTCTGCTCCCCCCCTCTGCCCTTCCTTGAGCTCCTCCCTGAACTCCTCCCTGAACTCCTCTCTCTGCTCCTCCCTCCAATCCTCCCTGTGCTCGTCCCTGCACTCCTCCCTGAGCTGCTCCCTCCAATCCTCCCTGGGCTCCTCCCTATGCCCTTCCTGTACTCCTCCCTGCATCCCTCTCTGCACGCCTCCCTCTGTCCCTCTCCCCGCTCCTCCCTGTGTCCTTCCTTGAACTCCTCTCTTACCTCCTCCCTATATTCCTCCCTCTGCTCCTCTCTGAGCTCCTCCCTCCAATCCTCCCTGAACTCCTCCCTGAGCTCTTCCCTGCATCCCTCTCTGCACACCTCCCTCTGCCCCTCTCCCTGCTCCTCCCTCTGCCCTTCCTTGAGCTCCTCCCTGACCTCCTCCCTCTTTTCCTCCCTCCACTCTTCCCTGAGTCCCTCCCTGAGCTCCTCCCTCCACTCTTCCCTGACCTCCACTCCGAGTCCCTCCCTGAGACCCTCCCTACACTCCTCCCTTCACTCCTCCCTGTGCCCCTCCCTGACCTCCTCTTTGACTTCCTCCCTGTGCTCCTCCCTCTGACCTTCCCTTCACTCCTCCCTGACCTCCTCCCTGGATCCCTCCCTGGATCCCTCCCTGACCTCCTCCCTGAGCTCCTCCCTGACCTCTTCTCTGAGCTCCTCCCTGACCTCCTCCCTGTACCCCTCCCTTTACCCCTCCCTGACCTCCTCCCTGTACCCCTCCCTGTACCCCTCCCTGACCTCCTCCCTGACCTCCTCCCTGGATCACTCCCTGACCTCCTTCCTGACCTCCTCCCTGTACCCCTCCCTGACCTCCTCCCTGACCTCCTCCCTGACCTCCTCCACCCACACCTTGTGCAGCCACGGCTCTTAAGAACACATTCATCTTCAGTCTCAGAGTTGTTCAGGGAGACTTTATTTTGTTGTGCTTACTATTACTTTTGCTTTCCCTAAATTTTCTGACCTGGGACACTTGTCTTTGGTTGATCTTCAGGAAACCTGCCTTTCACCTCCCCAAATGCCTTTTCATTAAGAGCTGTGCATCTTGATTGCTTTTGCCCTTTGATGCTGTACTTTGATCCTCCAAGTCTAAAACTCAAAATTACTCCTTAACAATCACATCCATGAAGCAGGTAACATAACCTTTCTGACACTTCCCCTAAATTCTATACCCTACACACACACACACACACACACACACACACACACACATACAATCACTCTCAAAGAGACATACACGTCCTCTCACTGAGCCACACTTTGCAACAGGCCTCTGTTTCCTTCCAGTGCTTGCACTGCTGTATGCAGGCTAAGCTTTGTCACAAATTCCTTCCTTTCCATGTTGTCCTGAGTATAAGGAACTGCCTGGGATTCTCTGCTGCCTGTCTTTCTGTCCAGGGGTTCCCATTTGCAGGTTTGTGATGAATGCATCCCACACCTAAGAAAAGTTCTTCTATGGCCTGACCTTTTACATTCAGAGATTGGCCTGCCAAGGTACCTGCCACCCTCCCTCAGCCCTCAGGGCCTGCAGGTGTGGAACTTCCCCCCAAAACCCTGTATTGGGACCTATAACTCTCTTCTCAGCAGTGAGGGGAGTCTTGGTTTTATGGTGTGGTGACCCTTTCTTCACCCTACCTCTGGGAGGAGGTAGATATTTACTTGGTCCCCACCAAAATAAGTCAAAAGGCCCTAAGAGAAGAAAGCTTGTGATGGTGAGGGTTCCCCTAGAACCTGGGATGAAGGCCCATCTTTCATATTGTAGGGCTACGGAACCTCCTTTGGGCAGCAGGCATGAGAATCCCTGATTCCCCCTGTTGAAGATGCCAAGGCTGACCATGGGAGGGCCCTGCTGGGCTGGTCATGGGGCACAGCCCAGGGAAACCGGGCAGACCCCAATGAGGGGTGCAGCCTACACCACTGGGAGGGAGCCTAGGAGAGGGCCAATGATCCCTCCTTCAGGGTCCCAAGACTAAGAGCTCTTTGAAAAGAAACAACTGCCTGAAAGTGAAAACATTTGCCACTGTCGGGAAAGTTGAGGCAGCTCTGGGGTTTGGCACATGAAGGGCAGGAGAAGCGACACCAACAGAGGAAAGGAAGAAGAAGGAGAGGACGGGAGAGAAAGAGGAAAGAAGGGAGAGACCACTCCCCTCAAAGGACCACACAGAGGTATCTCAAGTCCAAAAATGTGGGGAAAGTAAACACAATAGTGAGAGTGACAAAATACAGGAGGAGTTGCAGGGAAGGTCACGTGTGGGGGCGATGTACAACCTGCCAGGAGAGTGAAGAATTTAATAACCAGATTAGACACAACTCGCTGAACTAGACTAAATTCTTCAATGGGACTCAAATTCTATTATTAGGCAAGATTAATATTTCTCTGTCTCATCCCTCTCCAGGGAATGGAAATAGGGTTCAACATTATTAGAGGAGATAAACACCATTCTGTTTGTGCCACATTGAGCTGATACTCCTCTGTCAGATCAGCAAATGTAAAATTTAAAACTCAGGCTCTCTGAGCTGGCTGGAATCCCAGGCACAGAGATTTTTTCTTTGCCTCCTCCTCCTCCTAATATTTGCCCCTCTGCTTCTGCATAATGAAGATGATAGAAACTAAAAAAGACCAAAGAGGTTTTCTAATTTCCACCGCCAAATTAAACACTCTTAATTTTCATGCACAAACTTTCCTTTACAGCACTTTTTTATTTAATAGGACCTTATCTTAATGAGAAAAATTCCTAATGATTAAGCAACCTATGCTTGCAAACTAATGACTTGTGTAGTAAAGCTGACACGCTACTTACATACAGTTATTTGATTGCTTGATTTATTATTCATTTAGTAAGTGTGACACAGAGCTTCCTAGCAGGGGACCCCACTTGTTCAGAAGCCTTATTTGGACTGTATCTTGAGAAGTAGCCCTATGTGTTCCTGTAGAAGCAAGCTTTTTACTGATGACTAAGGTTAATATAGATGTATGGGGATATGTATTAATATTTGCTTTTATTTAGTAAGATATTATATATCTGTATAATTTCTGTTTCAATCCCTACATCTAGTGGTAAATCATTATTCTTCAAAGTTATATGCCTCAAGGGAGTCTTCTTAAGAGTAATGTGTTTCCTAAAATGTTTTTTGCAAATGATCAGTGATTCTGGCCAAGCTCAGATATACTTCAATCCTCAGGTCCATACTTCACAGAGTGTTGAGCTGAGTGTGTGTGTGTGTGTGTGTGTGTGTGTGTGTGAGAGAGAGAGAGGAAAAGAGAGAAAGAGATGTTTTATATACACCCTCACTGGCATTTCTTGTATGCACCCCTGAAGAAACACCAGAATGGGGAAGGATTACAGAAAATAGTCTTGAAAGTTTTTAAATTGCTTCCAAAGTGATCCTGATACACTCCTTCTCTACTGAAGTGGCTTTAAAAGGTTGATGTTTTGTTCTATAAGAGAGCCTTTTTCACTCTGGATTTTGTTAGTTACATTTTTTATGAATATCGAGCTGTTAGCACTATTTTAATGTAATAGTCATTTATAGTGGGGGAAAGAACTCACATTTGGCTTTATTAAGACAGGATAAGAAATATGATAGAAAGTGAGAAAGAAAAAATAGAGTAAAAAGGAAAAAGAGGTATTTTTAGAGAATACAGAGAACATGTGTTACAAAATAACTAAACGAAAGTTAGAGCAGAAATAAGAAGAAAGAAGTTGAAAAAATAGATACATGTATGTGTTTAATAAAGAGACAGTCTGACACCAAACTGTTTCTGAGGTAGAATTAACAAAGTTACTAAGATGAAAAGTGGTGGAAATTCAAGAATTACATTCAACCTGTAAGAGATAAACCTAAGTGGTGAAGGAATGGAAAGCGAATAATTCCCTGCATTGTCCACTAGATGGTGCTGAGTGTCCAAAGCAGCTTTGTTGCTGCTTAGAAAAGGGAGTAAATAAGGTGCAGAAGATAAATGTAAACTATGAAACCCTTGTTCCCTCCATTCTAGATTTATCCAGAAGTTTATAAAACTACAACCATAAAACCAATTGCTTAATATAAACTTTGAAATAACTTACATTTTCACCTTTGATTCCAAGGGCTGTAGATTGAAGGAGTATTTTTCAATATTATTGTCCATATCCATGGCCAGCTGATGACTGGAAACAGAAATAATATCTCAATATAAATCAATATAAAAAGTTAACATTCATAACAATAAGGCTTCTACTTTATTTTCATCTGAAAAGACATTATATATTCAATTATGTTCATTATAATTTATTAATAGAATCCTAAAAATGGCTACTGATGGATGGTGGATAAATAACTATACCGTAGAAAGAAAAAAATTCTTTATCCATTTTTCTTCATGGTCCTTTTACTGTCCTCAACTTTCATAGCTAAGGCATGAAAATCATTTCCTCTAAGAGAAAAAGAAAGCAGAATAGTGGGAATAAAGAGATGGTTATAAAGCCAACTGGTCAACTGGTAAGTTGCAGAGCAGACTTCATTTACCCCCAGTGGTGCTACTGCTGTTGAAACCTTTCTCCTTTCATTCAGTAAGCTGTTTCGGAGCTAAAGCATGACTCTCTGATCTGAAGGAAGGCAGAGGACTGTAAATATATAGATGCTGCTTCCAGTGAGCTTACAGGACTCTTACCCAGTGCTACATAGTCAGGGAGGGCTTCATAGAGAAGGTGGCACTTGGGCTGGGTTTTGAAAGAAAGGAGAAAAAGTAGGTAAATTGACAGTGAAGGGTCATATGTGTGAGGAGGACAGTAAAGCAACAGAGTAAAGGTGAAAAAACCCAGAGACTATTTTTAGAGAATAAAGATAATAATCTGGTGGAAGTAGACGAAAAAAGTAGGAGGATAAAGGGGAACAAGTACGAACAAACAGAAAACTGATACTTATTGGTCCCATAATGTATATGAAATGCTGTAATGGACATTTTGCATTACTATATTATTTAATTTTCAAGTAACTTCTATTAATTATTACTTTCCCCATTATATAGCTGAGGCAAGATTATGTTCAAGTTTATGAGCAGAAGGAACCACCATGGAGCTCATGTCTTAGTGTTCTCTTTACCACAAGCTGCTGGTTGTAGGATTTTAAGATCAGGGTTATTAGACTTGACCCTGCTGAATGGAGTTTTCATAGGTATAGTATGTGGCATAATGTCTCTGTGTGTTTCTGTATGAATATTTTAAGCAATTTTCAAGAAACACTATTTCCCCAACTTTATGCAATATACTTTGGTTTTTCATTACCTTTTTATTACCAATGTGATTAAAAACAATCAGTGAATTATTATCTATAGTGTGAAAAACATTGCTACAGGGAAACAAAGCATGTGACGCAGGGAACTATGACAAATGGTGTGTTGGAGGATGGTTTGTGGTGGGGGTAAGCAAGGAGAGTGAAGGGAACTTAGAGAAGGTGATTCAAAGAAGGCCGGGTAGGAAGGACCAGGATTGTGGTGATGGTAAGCAAAAGGAAAAGATAAGGAAAAAAGAAAAAATGGTGCTAGAGAGATCCCTGAGGATTACAAGTGTATTTTCTCCTTTTCTTTAGAAAGGAATGGGTAACAGGTGGTAGGAAAAAACATAGCAGGTGAGATAAGTTCCTATGTGGCCACTGGGTGGTGTCATCAGCCCAAGATAATTTCGTGGTTTCTCCGCCTGGCTGCTGGAGGGCAAGGAAACACTCTAATTTACTCTGTGCCCTTGGTATTCAAGACCCATCACTAATTCATTGTTATTCTAGGACACTACAAAGATATTTAATGCCTTCTGTGTGCCAGGAATGGTGCAAAGCATGGAAGATAAAATGGTGAAAATAGTAGACATGGTCTCTGTTATTTTAGTCTTATAATCTAAGAGAATATGAACATTAAAAAATTAATTACAAATAAAATGGATGCTATTAAAGAGGAAACAGAGAGGGACCTAATCCAGGGTAGGGAGGCATGTAGAAACTGCAGCCATATAACAAGGATATTTAGGATATTTCAAAATTCTGTTAATTAACTTATGAATTGCAAATTAGCAGAGTGGGCAATAGAAGGATATATTAGCATGTTGTGTGGCCTGTAGATTTGCAACAAGAAAAGACAAAGCTAATGTTTTCATAAAGGGAATAAAACTATTGTAATATTAACAAATTTGGTAATTTGAGTGTATAATCCTCATCAAACCAGAAACTACAAATAGCAGCTGGTTTAAATTTGATATCTTTAGGTCATTCTGTCAATAACTGTCTGTGGGTAATGAAGGGATCATGTATCAGTGACCTGCACTCACACATCTTCTCCCAGAGACTCAGTTGATTTAATGTTTACAAAAAAATTACAGCCAGCCAAACGTTTTACTTAAGTAAATAAATGATTATCATAAACAACAGAGTCATAAGTAGCCTCCATTAATGGCCTTACCAATTGCCCTTCATGGCGAGCTTTACAAGGGGTGGGTGTGTGTGTGTGTGCACAAATGTCTTCAACCAGCCCTACGTGTGGTCTCAGAGAGCATGGAATTGTCCCCTCGCCTCCCTTCACACTGACTGACTGCCACAGAACCCTGTTCAGCATTCAGAATAAATGTAATGTTCCAAGGGGGAATAACTGATCAACTGCTCTGACACCACTATCACTTAACTTATGGTCATTTCGAGTAGCTGAGATGATTTATATCAGCACCTAAGTCAGCTACAGCTATAATGAAATGCCTAATCTCTTCAGTCAAAGTACACCATTTTTTCAATCAAATTTGACAGCTTTCAGGGACATAGCCCTGACCTGAAGCAAAACAGGAAAATCTCCAGAATTCTAGGCAAAAAGGTATAGCTGTTAGGTGGGTACCCACTGCTTGTTTTTTTCTGTCCCAGACAGAGCATTACGGGGACATTTACCCCCATGGACCCAAGTGCTTTGCAGAGAGATTTTAATTCCACTCCTTAGAATTTCTTACTCTGGAAAAAACTAAGCCTACAAAACAGACTGATCATTTACAGAAGGTTTCAGCTTCCTCAGGCCTCTGGGTAATGGAGGGGAAAGAGTAGGGTGAAGTAGATGAAAACCCACGTGTATCCCATTAATTTTCACATACCTTCCTGAGAGCAGAGCCGAGAAAGATGCACACTGGTGTTAGCGAAAGGTTTAATATAGAGTTGTGGTCAATTAACAGGGGGGAAAAAAGCCTTTTGGAGTTTATTTCCTACGTTCAAATCAATGACAAAAAGCCAACATAGCCAGGTTTAAACCCCAAATGGGCTGCACATTACAGAGCAAGTGTGTCCTTGGAGAATTAAGCTGCATGTGGAGATTATTAGAGAACCAAAAATAATCTAAAATGCATCTACCCTGGTGCTCAAACCCAGGTCCTCATTAGAACTGCATAAAGGACACCGTTAAGAAATACCGATTCCAGGGCCTCATCCTCCAAGAGTCAGATTCAATACTGGTGCTCAAACCCAGGTCCTCATTAGAACTGCGTGAAGGAC
>NW_003852471.1:6421882-6434680 GCF_000181295.1 Otolemur garnettii | reverse complement strand
TGGTGCTCAAACCCAGGTCCTCATTAGAACTGCGTGAAGGACATCGTTAAGAAATACCGATTCCAGGGCCTCATCCTCCAAGAGTCAGATTCAATTTGTCTGGAGTAGGACTTAGTCGGGACATTTTTATTAAGCTCCCTGGGTGATTCCAAGCGCAGCCAGGGTGAAGAACCACTGATCCGGACCAAATAACATCCCAACACTAATCTCCATAGCAGAAAAATCTTTCTCATGTCACCTAGAAACTTTCTGTTATTGTTTATATACAGCTAGTGGTGATGGTGGTGATGGATGGAGGGAAATTGAACTATTTTATTCGTATGTATTCCTATTAATGAAAACAGACACAGGAAGGATAAATGGAGTCCATAGGTCACGCGGAAACTTTATTTGACCAAAAGCCGGACCTGCCTTTCAGTGCGGTGACATGATAGATTCTCAGGGTTTGGGAGATAGAATGAACATTTGAGATTATCAGTCTAAACCCCTGCCCACATGGGAGGCAAGGAAGCTGGCATTGCTGGAATGAGCTGTCTTGTTTAAGACTTTCAGTGGCTCATATTAACATCTTCATTTTTAGAGATGAGTAAACCGGACTTAGGGTAAATGATCTGTCTTGACTGACAAAGCTAAGAAAAATCAGAAAAAGGAATCAAAACCAAAGTTTTCCACTTTCAGGATTTTTTTTTTAAACATCTCACACGTACAGTCACTTTTACCATTCTTGGGTACTTCTGGTATCTATCAGCTGTTGGATCTCAGAACACGGTACCCCAAAAGGTGGAATCTTGGCTTGCTGAGTGCTTTGAACTAGAGGAGATAAAATTCTCAGAAGCAGAGTCTCTCTCTCTGACCTCCTACTCTCCTGTCCTTGCCCCTCATTCTTGCCTGAAGTGAGTCATAAAAACCAGAATTCTTTTTCTATAAGGTGGGTCATAGGAACTAGAATCCTTCTTCCCCTAAGTGAGCCATAAAACCTGGAAATATTATTCTAATTCTCTCCTGTGTTTCTTTGTAAGTGCTGACCATAAGAAATTTTCTGACCTACCTTGTCTGATGGCAGGTGATAAGACCCTCATTTCAGGGGGGTCCCATTCAATAGCACAAGATACATAGCAAATGTTCAATGAATGATTGTTATTTTTTATTTCCTTAACTTGGCAATGGATGCCTCTTTTTTATTATTATTATTATTAAATCATAGCTGTGCACATTAATACTATCATGTGATATAGAGTGTTGTTTCTATATACAGTTTAAAATACTTTCATCCTGGTTAACTTTCAACTGGTTAACATAGCCTTCATGTCATTTTCTTAGTTATTGTGTTAAGACATTTATATTCTACATTTAGAAAGACTCACATGTACCCCCATAGGATAAACCATAGACGTGATCCCACCAATCACCCTCCCTCCACCCATTCTCCCCCCTCCTCTCCCCTCCCTCTCCCCTTTCCCCATATTCTTGGGGGAAAAGAAAATTGGGTTATAGCTTTCCTATGAAAGCTATAAATTAGTTTCATAATAGAGTTGAATACATTGGATACTTTTTCTTCCATTCTTGAGATACTTTGCTAAGAAGAATATTCTCCAGCTAATGAATGTCTCTTAATCAGTTTAATATTATGCTAATATTTTAGAAGCAATAGTTAAAAATTGTGGGCTATATTAATGTCAAATAAAACTAAGCATTTACCCACCAATTGAAATCAGGATATGTCTCTCACATGCTCCAATTGTATAATTTTTTAAAAGTCTAAGTGTGAGATTTTTCAATTTCATCTCTTCTTTTTTGCTTTTCTTTTAAAGATCTGTTTGATTCCATTCTGCGGTGTTATTTGAACTGTTCATTCTCTTAGTCTTAGTGGGAGCCTTTTCTGGGAGTTTTATGCCTGCCTTCTGTAAACAACCTTCATTAAAAGTCTAAGACAGGTAGGGTTAGGTTTCAAGCCCCCAGACGCATCAGCAGAAACACCTTCTAGGCATCCTATTACTCTGTTAAATCAGTAAAGCTTGTGAATTATCACTCTACTAGCCATAGATTTATCTACCTATATCTCAGACAAGCCACATGTCCAGCTCTGACCACAATGATATCATAAGAAACTGCCAAATTTTTAAATTCATTTTTGACAGTCTTTTTCATGCAAGCTTTTCAAACTCACAGATGATTTATTTAATTTATTTTAACTTACTTAATTTTTACTTACTTTTCAAATAAATATTTTCCACCATCATTAACTTGTTCTAGAGGATTCTTCAATCTTTTCAGTTCTTCCTGTGAAAAAAAGAAAGATGTAGCTTAAATATTGGCACAAGGTATTTCTGGGAAATATTATTGGAGGCCAATTGAAATAATACTCCATTAAGAGTTCTGGACTTTGTGATGGTTAAATTATTACACACACAATAGCACAATTTAACTGTGGATCAATTAGGAGACAATACTTTGACTCAAATTGTGTGATTTTTTTTGTCAGTCAATAAAGATAATGTCTCCTGTTACTTTTTCAGAACCGAGGTATGTTTATATGGATCTACTTACACTGTTTCCAAATTTACTCTGCCAACAGTATTATCTTTGCTGGTTGCTGAGGAGTACCCTTATATTAATACAAAATAAAAAGAGAGAGACTCTAATGAATGTGAGCTGGGTTTAGCTATTCACCAACCATCCTGTCTTCTCTCTAGATAACTCTTGGTAACTTCCTCTCCATAGCCCACGTGCTCAGACACACACACCTGCACACACACACACCTGCCCACACCTATAAACCCTCCCTGAATTTAAGGTATCCATAAATCTCTGTAATCTCATATTTCTGTCCACAAGGATGGGATAGAAGTTGGCCCAGGTTCCTGGTGAGACAGCTGCTTCTCCCTTATTAATCAGGAGGTTTTAAGGAAGGCTCACAGAACTATGTTCCTAGGAAGACCACCATCTCTGAGGCCACACCCCTTGCCCATATCCAGAAACTACTAAAGAAGTGACCAGCCCCAGTGGGAAGCAACATTTAGATCGAATTCCTCCTTTGCTGTTAAAAGCCCACCAGAACTAATCTCACATACTTAGAGCCCATCCAACATCCAAGTCTCCTAGATCATCCCCATTACACAATCTTTTTAACCTCATTCTGTATTGTACATTCCTGAACTTGACCCAAGCACCCTCTCCCCATCCCTCCAGCATTTCCACTGGGCCCCTTGCAACTTATAGCCTGTCACCAGCAGAATCCTGTATCCCCTCAACTTCTTTGAACATGCCCTTAATTATCTTGTTCTAACTGAACCATGCCTCACTGTTCTGGACAGTTAAATTTTTCTTAGCGCAAGAAGATCCAAGAACTGCTCAGAAAAATATATAGAAGATTTTGCTGATGACCATCTTGGCTGAGTCCCTAAGCACACGTTCTCCCAGGCAGTCCTTGGAAGAGGGGGCCGTTTCTTCCCCACATGCTGTACACCACACGGCATAGAGAAAAGACAGGGCCTTCGGGCCTTCCTTGTTCCTCATTGCTGCTTCCAGATCTTTCCCACTCCTACAAAACCTCTGTGTCTCTGAAACACGCCTGCAGCCTGTCCCAAGCCTCTACCCTCTGCACCTATCCTCACAACTTTGAATTTGTATGTGCTGACCTCTTCTCAAAACTCCACTCATTTGCACCCACCTGCCTATCTGACAGTTCCATGTGCATGTCTGACAAGCATCGCAAGTTCAAAGCCACAGTGTGGAGTGTTTCCTCTTCTCATCATTTATCTTTGCTGTTCCCTCTCACGCCCCATAACCTCACATGGCCCACTCTCACCTCCTCCAGGTGTCTGCTCAAACACTGCCTTCTCAGAGAAGGCTTTTGTGAATGAACTCTCTAAAATGCCACTTACCACTTGTTACGTATCACCAGGTGTCATGTTCTCATTCACGTCTGTAATGTCCCCATCCCTCCCTAATATAGAATATTTGTGTTTGGTTATTGTTTGTCCCTCTGCTAGACCGTAAGAGCACCACTGCATTTTCAGTGCCCAGCACATAGCAGTTGCTCAACCAAAGCCAATTGTTTAAACTTTACTTCGGAATTTAGAGAACAACTTTGATTTATTCCTCTGGCTTTGGAAGTGTGAGGAACCCTGGGACTGTTATAAAAGTATTTGCTGCTGTGACAGGTTCTAAATGAAGGAAAAGATAACAGAATAAAGAGGATAGAACAAGAGAGCCAAGGGGCCAGAGCCTGGGGGATGCTGGGAATTTCTGAATCACAGGGAGCTTGAAACCAGTATGTTGATGGACAGTTCAGTTTGTGAGCCAATAGACTCTCTCATTTGCTTAAAAAACTTTCAGTTGGGCTTGGTGCATATAGCTCAGCGGCTAGGCAGCAGCCACACACACTGGAGCTGGTTCAAATCCAGCCCGGGCCCGCCAAACAACAATAACAACTACAATCAAAAAATAGCTGGGCATTGTGGCAGGTGCCTGTATTCCCAGCTACTTGGGAGGCTGAGGCAAGAGAATCACTTAAACCCAAGAGTTTGAGGTTGCTGTGAGCTGTGATGCCACAGGACCCTACCAAGGGTGTCATAGTGAGACTCTTTCTCAAAAAAAAAAAAACAAACAAGTTTCAGTTGAAGTTTCCTTCCTTCCTTCCCTCCCTCCCTCCATCCTTCCCTCCCTCCTCTCTTTCCCTCTCTCCTCTCTTTCCCTCCCTTCCTTCCATCCTTCCCTCCCTCCATCCTTCCCTCCCTCCTCTCTTTCCCTCTCTCCTCTCTTTCCCTCCCTTCCCTCCATCCTTCCCTCCCTCCATCCTTCCCTCCCTCCTCTCTTTCCCTCTCTCCTCTTTCCCTCCCTTCCCTCCTGCCTACTTTCCTTCTTTCCTTCCTTCTTTCCTCCCCCCTTCCCATTCTTTCTCTCTTTCTTTCTTCTTTTCTTTCTTTCTTTTCTTTACAATTGAAAGAACCTTGAGAAATGATAGTATGTGCTATAACTTAGGGCTACTGAATGCAGAATTCTAAGATGAGACACAGAATTGTAAAAGTGCTGGATAGTTGTTGTTTACTTTTTTTATTTTAGCAGTGTCTTTTTAAAATGTCTTATTCAGAGAAATTACTGTATCTTTTTTATCACTTCTAGGAGTCTTGTGGTTGAATTTTTGGGGTTCTCTAAGCATAAGATTATATCATTGGTAAAGAGTGAGAGTTTGACCTCCTCTAGCTCCATTTTGATGCCCTTTATTTCCTTCTCTTGCCTGATTGTATTGGCTAAAACTTCCAGCACTATGTTGAATAGTAGTGGCAATAGAGGACAACCTCAAATCATGGTCTCAAAGCTGCAGATGGCGTGGATGTGGAGAGAAGAGAACACTTTTACATTGCTGGTCGGACTGCAAACTAATATAACCTTTTTGGAAGGAAGTATTGAAAATTCTCAAAGAACTCAAACTAGACCTCCCATTTGATCCTGCAATCCCATTACTGGGCATCTACCCAGAATAAAAAAAGTCATTTTACCAAATGGATATTTATACTAGACTATTTATCACAGCTCAATTTACAATCACCAAATTGTGGAAACAACTTAAATGCCCACCAACTCAGGAATGAATTAACAAATTATGGTATACATATACCATGGAATACTATTCAACCATTAAAAAGATGGAGACTTTACATCTTTTGTATCAACCTGGATGGAGGTGAAACACATTCTTCTTAGTAAAGTATTACAGGAATGGAGAAGCAAGAATCCAATGTACTCAATTCTAATATGAAGGCAGTAGATGACCTAATACAAGGTGGAGTAGGGAATGAGGGAGGTGGGTAAAAGGTAAAGGGGGGGGAAGGGGGTTCATGGTGTATGGCATATTTCTTGGGGGCGGGACAAAACTGTAAGATGGACTTTACCTAACAAATGCAATCAGTATACCCTAATTCTTTGTACCCTCAATAAATCCTAAACAATAAAAAAAAAGTCTTATTCAGAAGTCTAATGAGTACAACACATCATGGCCTCCAGTGCATTTTTATTAAAGGCTGATGCTGGTTTTGTTTTTTGTTTTTTGTTTTTTTGGGGTTTTTTTTGAGACAGAGTCTTAAGCTGTCGCTCTGGATAGAGTACCATGGTGTCACAGCTCACAACAACCTCAGACTCTTGGGCTCAAGTGATTTTCTTGCCTCAGTCTTCCAAGTAGCTGGGACTATAGATGCCCACCACAATGCCTGGCTATTTTTTATTGTTGTTGTTGTGGTTGTCATTGTTGCTTTAGCTGGCCTGGGCTGGGTTTGAACCCACAGCCTTGGTGTATGGGATGGGTACCCTACCCACTGAGCTACGGGTGCCACCTAAAGGCTGATGCTTGTACATAAAATATTGGTATAACAAATCGCACATGAAGAACATTTCTGTATCTTCTGCAAAATCTTGTTTTAAATATTTACATAAAGAAGTTTTTTATTTTAATGCAATGCAATGTATTGTTTTATTTTGTTATTTAGTATTTTTTGTGTCCCAAGAAATATTCACCTGCTCCAATGCTGCAAAGACAGTCTCCTATATTTTTTCTAGAAGCTTTAAAATTTATTTACATTTAGGTCTATGACCAGTGTTGAATTAATTTTTGTGTGTGTTGTGCCATGGGATTGAGATTCATTGTACAGTGTACGTAGAAGACGTTGTCCATTTTCCTACTTAATCACTCTACAATGGAATAATGGAATGAAAGAGAAGTCTATCTTAGAAGTTAATGTTAGTGTGTATTCACCCCCGTTTGATGTAATAGAACAGGTCAACAATAGTAACTCATAAGTCTTAGAAAAGTCATTGGTTTTTGCCTTGGTTGCCAGAAACTTAAGCTAAATTAAATGTGGAATACTTTCCACAAGTGTTCTTTCCAGCCTGTTAGTGTCGTTACTTTCCCCCTCTTTCCTACTTGATGTATCAGCCTCTTTATTTTTATTTAAACTCTCTTATTACATGTGTGCTTTTCACAGTAAGCTCTGTGAAGTTAGCTAATACCATATAGACAGAGTATAGATGATAAATAAACAGAAAGATAGAGATGTCAGATCAATTATTCTTTTTAATTATTTACATGCATTTTATTTTCAGAGTAAAACTTACTTGTCACCCTGGTTCCTTATTCGTAAATAAGTCATCACATTATCCTCTGTTTTCTCCCATCTTTCCCTTCTAATTCTCTGTCGCATCCTGCCCCACCTCCAATGACTTAAGCCATAAATCCAGTTTATACACATTTATAGGCATGCGTCCTTTAACAGCATGGATCACTGAGAAGTATGTCATCATTGGGAATGTTGCAGCGTGTGCGTACATACACCTGGGTGTACAGCCGCTACACCCTGCGGCTCGGCCTGCTGTCCGTGGTACAGCACGGTACTTACTGTACTGAATACTGGAGGCAGGTGTAACTGAATGGTGCTTGTGAATCTCAGCACGTCTGCACATCCACAAAGTACAGCACAAACACGGCATTAAAATCTTAGGGGTTGCAATGTTATGGTCGTCCTGGGTTGACCATGGGGTCCATTGTTGATGGAAACATCATTTTATGGCACATGCCTGGGAAGGCTCAGGCTTGAAGTGGCTTTTATACAGAATGGAAGTAGTTTGAATGAGAAATCTTAATTATTCATAAAAAGCAGGCATGAATATTTAGGTTATAAACTTTCTCTTTTTGACCCCTTGCATTATGATTAGAAAAGAGATTGAGCTGTGGGCTCCCCTAACACAAGCCGGTGGCATATTTTCTTCTGTTCTTTTTCTTTGGGGACTTGGGGTACTGGCAGAAAAGAGGTGTGTTCTCTATGCCAGCACCCCCTTTTCCTTGGTTCTCTCACTGCAGGGAGCGTGCCGTGCGGGGAGGGCTGTGATGCGGTACTTTATTCAATATCCGACTATCTACATTCTAGAAAATCATATTAAACATAAGGTCAATGGCTAACAAGAGCTTTCTCAACAGCTGCTCTGCTGACAATTTGGAGGATTGATTCCATCATTTGGTTATTTAAGCTAACTATACAGAAACACTTCAATTCAATCGGCCTGGAAGTTCCGAACCACGTCCTCATTTTCTCAAAGATGGATAAGCAAGTCGATTTGCATCCCCACGTAGCTGCACTCAGGGTTTCATTCTGAGAAAGTTGTGTTGCAATTTGCCATTAGAAACACACACAAACTGGCCTCTCCTATCACTGCTTTCTCCTGCTGGTTCTGTTTGTCTCTGATTTCACATCTGGCAATGCCATTTTTCTCCTAGAAACCATCAGTGCCCCCCCCTCCCCCGTTGACACCCAGATGGATTCCTCACTCCTCAGCCACAGTCAGTGCAACAGGGTCCCCCCAGCGTCCTCCCCGTCCCCCTCCTCTGCCCCTGCTCACACTTCTCTGAGTCTGGTCAAACAAAACTGGCAAAACTGCAGAACATAACTGCTCTCTTCTTGGACATTCAATGACAGTGTGTCCCCAACTCTTCCACTGGCTCACTCCAGGCTTCTCTCAAGAAGACGTCGACTTCCCCTCACTCACGTAGGTCTCCCCAGCCCAACAGGAGGGTGGGCATGCTGCCCGGCTTCCTGAGAAGCCTGCACTGACCCTGACTCTAGCATCTTCTTTCTACCTGCCTCCCCTACGCAGTCCCTTGAGGTCAGGGACGGTGACTTACCCGCCAGGATTAGCCATTCCCCAAAGGGGGCATTTAAGGGGTGCTTAATAAATATCTGCTGATATTTACGTGTAAATGAATTGAACGTAGCTCTGACTAAGATGAAAAGAACCGTTAGCAGCTTAATGGCCTAAAAAATCTCCAGAAGGTTTATGTCCCCTGCTGATTATTCGCTGCCCCTCCAGAGATAGTCTATTCTTCCCCACTTTTCTCTGCGCCCCGGGAGGCTCATAATTTTGGACTTGATCATGAGGCTCCTTTATGGTGTGGCCTTGGGGTGCATCTCAGCACAGGAGGGCACTGGCCTGAGCTCAGAGAACGTCAGAGGAGAGAAGCTGGAGTATTTACTCCCTTTGCTCTCCTCTCTTGCTGGAGATGTGGGCTCAGCAATAACTAAAGGCCATGGGACCCCCGGGTTGGCTTTTCCCCGTTGCGGTTCCTTTTTTCTTCCACTTGTTTTTTTTTTTGGCCCTTCGGGGCCTTTTCCTTTTTTTTCTTCCTTTCCCTCACTCCCTCTGCCTTCTTTGCCCCATCTTTTGTGTTTTTCCTTACACTGTGAGCACAGTAATCACTTCATTCAGTACATTCAGTTGCCCTTTCAAATGAGTTACCTGCCTTCTCCCTGGATCCTCGCTGATGTGGTCCAAGAATCTGAAATTGCTTTTTTGTTTCCCCCTATTTTACAATTTCTGTTCGATATTACAGCAAATTCAGCTCATTAACAGCTGTATTAAATATGTTCATTAACAGAAAAACATGTGTTTGATGACTGACTCCAACCAGAAAAGACATCCCAAATTAAGGGCCTAAACAAACTTCTGGCTCAGTTTGACCCAACAAATACTGGGACCATTTCTACAGGGCTCTGTTTAGCTTCTTTCTTTACTAACATTTAGGCTAAGCCCCTCTGCTAGGTACAAAGTGAGTTATTCAAATATAACCCAGACACAAAGCATCCAGATTCATTAATCCCTGTTCTCCAAATGAAATCTGTATTGATGTGGCCATACTGATATGGTGAACAATGAATTGACCATTTGCCAGGCTAATGTTGCTAAGAGTTGTTCCTAAGAGTTGCTTCAAAATAACCTGGATGTGAACTATTAAAATAAATGGTGGGACCAGGATTTCCTTCTGTGGTGACCCTCCCCCCCTTAATCCTGCAGGTTTTTCTCCTGTCACAGACAGTGGGACACAGCAAAGCGATTCGGCAAAACCATCCCCAGGCGACTTAGCCCTTTGACTTGCCCAATAATAAAAGACTATTCTTTTTCTTTCTTTCTTTCTTTTTTTTTCTTTTCCTGTTCCTATCACACTTATCGTCCAGACAAACAGATATGCTGTTTGGACAGGTTGAAAATCAGAAATCCATTTAAAATTGCCTTTTCTCTAAATTACACATGTGTCTAATGCCACCCTTTTCACATTTCTGACACCCACCCTCGTCATTTAATTCCCAGCACATCCCAGAGCATTTCAGGTAACTTACAATTTGAAAATAACCTACACTTTACTTCATTGTGTAGCTGTGGCTGAGGAAACCTGTGCCTCTTACATAAATCGCTCTTTTGTGCTGGGAATAATTTCGTGTTAACCTAAGGGTAACTATTTAGCAAAAATTTGCAACCAGAATTACTTTTGAGTTTGCGACTGTTCAACCATTCAATTAAATATTACCAGGCCTCCTCACCTCCTTCACATCTTCTTTTTCTTTTTCTTTTTATGGAAATGTAACGCGGGCAGTAAAAAGGGGGTTACTAATGTTTGCATAATTTGGAGAAGCAGAAGACATAAAATCTATACTAATTTTAGCTCGGAGTCATTAAACATGAAATATTGATTATTGTTCTTTGCGAGAGAATTTATGAAGCTAGCTAGGTTGCTGTGTTCACGTAAAGTGATTCTGATGTTTTGCCCTCAGACCTCAGTGGCCGTAAATGATGTTCCTTGGTGACAGCTGGGAGGCTGGCATTCTGAGCCACAGCCTTAAGAGATACATTTCCCAGATTAGGCCAGGAATGACCCAGCTGCACAGCCCAACTTCAGAAAATTAAATTGGAGGGAGTCCAAACCTCTGTTGAAATAACTGTGTGAATTACAATGCTTCCGCGGGCCTTGTTATAATGTAAATGTGCTTTACAATTTACTGCCATTTCCCCTCCATCCCTGCTGTGAATTTGGGCATTAATAGTCATCTCATATATTTCAAGGCAAAAAGGCATCAAAAATAAAAACTCAAGATTCATATTTTCTCCCTTTGGAAAGCAAGAACTAAATTCCTTTTTTTTTCTTCTTTTGTCAGTTTTTGCAAAAAGAGCATACATTTTGTCTGTGTATTATGCATTAATGTTTTTTACAGCTGGCAGACCTGTAAATTTCACACAGGGAAGTTACCTTGCAGCCGAACATGAATTTCTTTGGGAGAAAAAAAAAATGGCTAATAGGACATCAACAGCTCATTTAAAGGACTCATTCAGATAAGTTATGGGCACATGAGGCATAGGTGAGGCAAAAAGAGATTTGCCTATTTCTACAATTTTGCAGACATTTTCCATATCCATTGAGATGCAGAGGGACTGTGGGTTTTGTAGCAGTCGTCGCTGAGCGGGCCAGTCCTGGGTCTCACTGTCCTCACTCATGCGTCATTATTGCCGGCTGCCTCATACAGAGCAAACTTGGAAACTTACAAATATAAGTAAGTTATATTACTTATATTCTCATAGCTATGAGTTATAGTTATATTACTCATAGCTATGGCTCTGAGAAGTGTTGTCATAGCTCATTCTTGATTCTTGTTTGATCAGCAAGGCTGAGTTTAGAGGCATTAGGACATCAAAGCCTTTACCTGCCTGGGTAAGAGTGCCGAGCACTTTCAACTTACTTGGGTGGGTGCTGAGTGGAAACAGACTAAGGAAAAACCCATTATGTCTCTTTAAGCCACTGTCACTGGTCACCTTGAATTTCAGATTATTCCAGTCCCTGAGAATCTCCTGGAGCAAACGGGTACTCTGGAAATGTACGGCTAGAACCAGATCACACAGGACAACCCTGTTTCCTGATCTGAATAAGCACCTTGCAAACTGTGATATGGATGCCGCAGACCCCGGATGGTGGGACAGGATGAGCCAGCCCAATGCTATCTTGAAAAATACAGTTCAGGCTTAAGTGTCCCTCCCTCCTTTCCCTGAGAGAGTATGTGGTCCCCAAACTTTTGCTACTTAAGTCACATTCTAAAGCTATCATTATACAGGAAGACACAGCTCATTACAAAAGTCCAATCACTTCCACTAAAACTAGGAAATAAGAAATTGAAACACTATTAGTAATTTTTAAAGTGGTCCTTTAAAGTCAATTTAGCAAGACAGCCACGAAAATTCAACCGATATAGAAATACTAGGGTGCAGTATAGATAGCGTATAGATATTTTTGCATCTTACGTATCTTTTCATTCCAAGACAAAGAAAATCCTAGAGACCAGGCTTCAAATTGAGAACTCAAAAAAACATATAAGCACAGAAGCCCACACAGGCACCTCTCAGAACACAGACAGAATAGCAAATGAGGATAAGTGAAGCCACACACCAGCCCCGGGTTCCCTGTGCCAAAGGACAGAAGACAAAGTACAATCGGAACAGCGTGGAACTCCCAAATTGTTTACACCTGATTCTGGAATGCATTTCTTTGTAGTATAACAAACCCTATCCAGATTAAAATTTTTTTGGAAAATGAACTGGCATTTCTTGTGCATTCACCAAGTGGTATTGGGAGGAGTAATCTGAATGCATGCTGGGAAGAGCTCTCCTCACCTGCCCCCCAGCGCCTCAGGCCCTGCTACCTTCCTTCCTCACCCTCCACCACCCCTCATCCACCTCGTTCGCTCTCACCAGCACTATTACATCATACTGCCCAATCCCTTTTCTTTAAGTTCATCTCCTGTACTTTAACTTTCTTACTCATAAGCCCTTTTTCTAGCCTAAACCAAATAACCTTCAAGGGTAAACGTACTCCTCACTCCCTAACCCCCAGGATTGTTCCTCTGACTCCTTCCGAAATCTTTCAAAATTCATCTGAAGTATGATTTTATATATTTCAGTATTTGCTTCTGCAGAGAATCGCATGTCATTTCT
>NW_003852471.1:6381174-6421049 GCF_000181295.1 Otolemur garnettii | reverse complement strand
CTGGGGGCGGACAATATGATTTACACTGTTATTTACTTGTATTATGCATTTTATTACAGTATATTTCTAACCCTTTTAAAATATGTGGGTGCACCTAGAAACCTCCTCCTGTCTCACTCCAAACCCATTTCCCATCAGTCACCCAGTTCTGTCAATTCCATTCCTTATCTGTCTCTGGAACATTCGCTTTCTACGGGGTGTCCCCCAAATCAGCATATGTAAGAAAATTATAATGACAGATATCTTGGAATATGTTTGTCATGAGTGGGAGAGAAGACTTCGTGTGTATGGACAAAGAGGGAGCCCGCATATAGAGAATATTTTGTAAATATTTTGTAACATTTTGCAATGGATATTTTGTACATAAAGGTACATTTAGCTACAATTTCCCATTTCCTGTATATATGATGACTTTGGGGACAGCTGTCTGTCTACTGTCCTTAGTTGAGGATTTTTTGCCTGCCAGAATGAGCATCCTGAACGCTGCCCTCATTAGGACAGTTGACTATCTGGAGCCCTTCTCAATCTCCCTCACTGGGCAGGTTAAGCCTTTGTCCCCAGGCCTTGAAGGACCTTGTGGGAAGTTTGACCATGACCTGCTCCATCTGGCCCCCCAGGCCCTCTCCCTTTGGCTGTTCCACCCTCATCCACTTAGTCTTCCCAGAACATAAACATGTCAGGAACTCAAAAACTGGAATGAGTCCATCCAGGCATGAGTTTACATAAAACAATAATAAAGGTAATGTTTTAAGAAGAAATAAAGGAGTAGTAACATGTTGCAGGGTGCTTGTCATCATCAAATAGCCAGCATCCCTCAGTAACCTGGAGAGCAGTCTCTGGGACAGCATCACACGTGGGAACGTCCTCTGTGTCCCCAAAGACTCATAGCATAGTGCTGACCCTAACCCACCCATTTTGCAACCAAGTCTTCATTTAGACCATTCTTTAAAAAACAGTTCTTAAATGAGCTTAATTTTGTTGTTCCCTAACTTGAAGCAAATAAGAGAATTCATGAGAATGAGGTTATCAAAAGACATGAGCTGAGTAATCACAGGCTATATGTGGGAGGAAGAAACGGAAAAATTAAAAAGCAGAAAATAAGCCACATTTTCCCCAAACGCATAAAGAAAGGTATCTACTGCCTGGAATGTTGCCTCTTCGTGAAACCTTCCTTGAAGCTTCCGCCTTTGATGTAAGATTTCTCTCCCTGAATCCTACAGTTAGATGTGTCTATGGTGGGTATAGCCCTCCTGTTGCCTGCATAGGTTGTATCTGATCCCCTCTCCTATAGCCTAAGCTTTAGCAGCAGTTCTCACCCTCCCCCAGCCCCCAACATTAATCCTAAGTGTCTCCTAAACTTACAAACCTTATTTTGACCCACTGGGATGTGCCAGCAACAGGCCAAGGGTACATGGACCCTGAGGCCAGGATTCCTCTTCCCCAGGATATAAAAGCATGGACAGTAAAAGCATGACTTTAAAATGGCATGCACAGTTTTTTTGGGTTTTGTTTTTTTTTAATTTGTTTTAGAGCTAAAATAGGAGGCCTTAATAAAGTTTAGGTCTATATACAGCTGTTTTCTCCTGCACCCCTCAACAGTAAACACAGGTACGATTTTCTGTCTTTGAGATTTCTGCTGGAGAACTTGGTAAGTACCACCCTAGTTAAGATAAAGAGTGAATACCATGTAGTTTATATCTAAGAGTGTGGAACTTGGGTACATATGATTTCTATCAGCAACAGGTAAAGTAAAATACAAAATCTACTTATAAAGACAACATGCTTGTTTTAAATGCCATAGGCCTTCCTATCCTTCTCTATGGATAAGGATAGAGAACCTTATCACTGTTTGGGAGGGAGGAAGGTGGAATCCACGCATGTCCCTCTTCCCACATGCCGTGCATGAAGCAGGCATCACCGTGCTCATGGAAGGAAAACCTGGCCTCTGCACCTGATCACTCCCCAGACTCAGTAGATGCTGGGCTTTCTGAACTTTGATTATGATCTCATGTGTACATCAAGTATCATAAATTTTAATATCCAGCATTATCCTGGGCACATGGCAACTTGGGTGTTAAAAAGAATATTCAGGAAATATGTATTAGAAGAAGAAAAAGTCTCTCTGGAGTTGAATGGAGGCCACAACACAGAAAGTATGAAATTACAAACAAAATCTGAGAAAGAACATGAACAAGGGATCCATAAGCAAGCAAACGCCAGCCATGTAATCATTGTTCCATTCGATATTTAACAAAATTGACCAAATGGTAGGCCCTGTGCTAGGCCCGAGGACATAGTGGGGGCAGGGGGAGCTGACAAGGGGACACAGAGCACGGCCCCCATTCTCTTCAGCTTTGTTCTTTGCAGCTTCAAAGACCCAGTATAGCCAGAAGAGAGAAGGAGCCAATGAAGATCATTTCTATTCAAACTGGTTTAAACATTTTGACAGTCAGGAGAGAATGCAGGTCAGAGCCTGCTTGTCTCGTCTCGTGCATTACAACAGAGCTTGAAAGAGGATATGGGGTGGGGGGCAACAAAGGGGGTAAGGCCCACTGGCTCCTGGAGGGGCAGCTACTGCTCACTGGGCAACCAGAATGGTGTGTCTGCCTGCAGAATGTGGAAAGGGGGATGGAAACACCATGAAAGTTGAAATGCAAAATTCCAAAGTGTGGAGTAGGGGCTCAGTCCTAAGAATGACATTTGTTCACAGAGATAGGCAACCAGGAAGAAAGAGAAGAGAACAAAAGGCAGTGTGTGATGAGAGGTGTGGTCCAGTTTCTGTCTTCTACAGGTGGCTAGCCAGTTCTCCTAGCACCATTTGTTAAATAGTGATTCTTTTCTCCAAGGAATGTTTTTGTTAGACTTATCAAAGATCGAATGAGGGTATGTGGCTGGATTTACCTCTAGATTCTCTATTCTATTCCATAAAACATTGATCTTTTATTTGATCCTGCAATTCCATCATTAGGTATTTACTCAGAAGAACAAAAATCATTTTACCATAAAGACATTTGCACTAGAATGTTTATTGCAGCCCAATTCATAATTGCCAAGTCGTCAAAGCAGCCCACTTGTCCATCAATCCGTGAATGGATTAAGATATTGTGGTATATGTATACCATGGAATACTATTCAGCCATTAAAAAGATGGAGACTTTACATCTTTTATGTTTACAGGGATGGAGTTGGAACATATCCTTCTTAGTAAAGTATCTCAAGAATGGGGAAAAAAAGTATCCAATGCACTCACTACTATTGTGAAACCAATATATAAATGCTTACACATTCCTATGAATGATAAAACACAAATATAGTCTAGCAAGAGGGAGGGGAGAGGAGGGAGAGGAGAGGGGAAGGGGGATTGGTGGGAGGAGAGAGGGCATTTGGTGGGATCTCACCCAATGTGCACAATGCAAGGGTACACTTCAAAATAACTAAGAGTAAATTATAAATGTCTTACCACAAAAAGTAAGTGAGGTCATAGTTATGTTAAACAGTTTGATTTAAGCATTCCACATTGTATATCAAATCATCACATTGTACCCCATAAATGTATATAGTTATGATTTAATAAAAAATTAAATTAAAAAAATGAAATAGCAAAATCACCTCCACCCCCCCAAAAAAGACAATGTCTGCAAATCCTCATCATGTAATGAGTGATAACATCATCACAAACTGGCTTGCCCATTGGCCCCTGCATTCTACAACCTGGTAACAATTGAGTACAGAATCATGTCTGATATTACCAAAGGGAGATTATGCAGAAGATTAAGTCTTTCTTCTCTAGACTCATCCATTCCAACTCAAGTGTTGTCAAGATCTGACAAAAATGTTATGGATAAGCCAAGTGGAAATATATAGGGGGAAAATGCATGGTTTTATGGAGGTGGAGGCAGAGCAAGGAGAGAGGAGGTGGAATTTTAAAGATTATTAGAATAAAACATGGAACGGCTTCTATTCTATTCAGGATCCTAAATCCGTGAGTGATAGTAACTCCCAAGTGTGACTCACTAAAGCTCCAGTTCCCAGGCTGTGACTATTCTCTCTTCTCTATATTGATATCAAATTGCCTCACTGACTATCCCTTACCCACTTCTGTTCAACATGAAATTCTCTGATATCCAGACTTAATATCTGAAGTCTTCAAATTGATGCTTGTGTCCTGTGTTTTCTGATGACTCTATTCCCAGACTTCTTACGTCCATGCTCTCACCTATGGCGGAAAAGCTCTCCTGCAACACATTGCTTCGTCTCTGGGTAAAGGTTGCTTCTTTGCCTGGTGGAAATCTAGCACCCTCTTTAAGGGATGTTCCAGGCAGAATCAGTAAGAGAAATCCAATACACACAATAGGCTCCGTCCCACTAGCTTTTGCGGAGAGTCCATTCCAGACTCGGCCACTTTCTGCCATCAGGAACTTAGAAGTGCCAAGTGGGGAGACAGCTGTCAAATCCATAATGTCACATTGAGCGGCCACTGTAATAATGTCCAGCATTTACCCAGATGCAAATTGAGTAAAGCCAGAAGCATTCTGGGACATCCTCTTAGCAGAAAGAATCCTGATATGCCACCTCATCACTCCTCACACAAGAGATAATCAAGATGCTTAACTCTATGTGAGCAGGTCACAAAAAATATCACTGTAAGTAGTTATAAGCTTTAATAGACCTTGGAATCCAATTAGCTACAATTTCATGGTGGCTAAATAATTTATGTTAATTGCAAATTCATTAGATTACAATTTGCCACAACCAAACCTATGGATTTCCTGATATCTTCAAAAATTTGCTTTCCCAAGATGCAGCATAGCATTTTCTGTGTTCATTGTTACCCAAATTGTCTAATTTTAGCAATCCAGAATGAATCCTATTGCTTAAACCTGGATCATTTTGAGGTTTTCCCTGTTAATGCAAAGACATAACCCTAAGAGCACGGCACCGTCTTATTAAGCCTGTCGATTTCAGCAGCTGTCTGGTATTAGCTGAAAGCAACGTAGTGTGTGGGCTTACAGGGCACCCTGCTCACCTCTGCTCCACAAACAACAGCCAAGTCAGAGAATGTAATCACTCACTCCTGTAAACATGACCCAAGTCTAAAACTAAACCTTCGCCAAGTGTGCCCCAAGCCCCTCCACATGCCCTGTGCTGGTCACAATTCCCTCCCTCCCTCCAGAACTTGTCACTATCACAACCACTCCCATATGTTTCTCTAGACTTTTCTTACCCATTGCGAATCCTGAAATACTCTTGTTAGCCTTGCCCATGTCTAAATCTTTTTATTTTGAAATAATTATAGAGTAAGTTCCAAAAAATATACAGGATGACCCCACACATGCATCACCCCTCGAATATGAGCATCTGGTGTAACATAACTAGAGTTGCAACATAATTAGAAATGCATATTCGGTCTCCAGTCCTGGCTCCTGACACAGAACTCTTAAAACCCTCACAGATTCCTGAGTGCTAGGGGTGATAGAACATCTTGTTATAATACTTGGTCTTAGCCCCTGGCTTCTTAAACAAGAGCTTCTAAGACCTTTGGGACCTCCTGAGTGACAAGAGAGTCTTTCTGCCTGCTAAGAGATGACTGGCCCATGGGCCCTCCACAGCTTCACCGTGAGGGCTGGCTGCCAGAGGAACCAGCCATGTGATTAAAGGGTTAAAAATTTCAGCCCTGCCTCCTTACTCTGGAGAACAGAGGGAGGCTGGAGGTTATGTTCAATTAACCAATGACAATGATCTAATGTTTTATGCCTATGTAATGGAACCTCCATAAAACCGCTAGAACATGGGGTTTGAAGAGCTGGTGACACGTGGAGGTGTTTGGAGGGCGGCAGGCCTGGAGAGGGCATGGATCTGCCACACCTTTTCCTATGGACCTCGTCCTAGGCATCTCTTCTATTTGGTTGTTCCTGAGTTGCATCCTTTATAATAAACCAAGAAATAAAAATAAAATTGTAAGCCCCCCAACCAACTGAACAGACCTCATTTGGCCAAGAAACCCCAAAGAAACCTTAGAAATTGAATTCCTGACCAGGACAGGATGGAAAGTTGGACATGCCTCGAATGCACGCCCCTTCCCTTGTTAGCCACTATTAGACATCCCTAAGGGAAAGAAACAGAAACCAGTCTTTGGAAAGGCTGGCTCTGCTGCTAATTTCCACTGACCTCAGGACTGCCCCGTCCATCTGTGTTTTCAACACAGCAACTAACCAGCGCTCCATCCTAATAAGAGACCACTGGCCGCAGAGTGGTTTAGGCCAGTCCATGGAGGCTGCACACAGGGGCTTTCACATTCCCTGCTTCACTTTTGGTGTCAGAAGGCCACAGTGCTACCCTGGGATTATGCTAATGCCACCACTTTTGAACATGGAACCCATAAAGAGGCATGAAACTCAACTGTTCCTCTGCACATTTGTCTTTTCACAAATATTCATGACTCCTCCTATAGCTTGTTAAATAGGCACATTTGGCTAACCCACTCAGCATAAATATCTGCTCCCTTTACCCCTTCTCTGAATGCCCGTCTCTGGCTTCTGGCAGGAGGCTATGCTTCCCAGCCTGTCAGAATGGCCACCTGCAGGCTGCAGTTCATTATAAGAAATCACAGTAATGCTCTCCTTTCAAATTTGTGAAATTTCATGATTCCTCAGTTGACAAAACCAGTAATAGTAAGTAAAGCATTTCCCTGAGTTCTGTGAGCAAATATCAAACATGAAAGGGGGTCATAGGAATTCCCTGTTTGTAGCCAGAAGTTTGTAGTCAGAAGTGTAGGTGATAACCAGGGTTTTATAAATGGCATTGACAGTAAGGGCAGTGTTGGGGGACTGAGCTCTTCAACTTGTGGGATCTAATACTAACTCCAGGTAGACAGTATCAGAATTGAACTGAGTCACAGGATACTCACTCAGTTGGTATCTGCAGAGAATTGGAGAATTGCTCCATGTGAAAAATTACACACACTTAGTGTCAAAAATATCATGACTATGGAGAAACAGGTTTGGTCTGTCTTTTAAGGCATGCTATGAAAACCATGACATTGACATTGATATACTTCATAACGCCCACTCAGATTTTATCAATTATATATATAGTGTCACTCGTGTGTGTGTGTGTGTTTATAGGGCTATGTGATTTTTATCACATTACGTAGCTTTGGTAACTTCTTCAGGCGTCCTCAAACTATGGCCCGTGGGCCACATGTGGCCTGCCCAGGACATTTATCCAGCCCACTGGGTGTTTTTGCCACCGCTGCCTGTGAACTGGCCCCCTGTTTAAAAAGTTTGAGGACCCCTGAAACTTCTATTTGCACAAGGCTCCCCTGTGCTGCTGCCCCGTTGTAGCCACAACCACCTCTCCACTCCCAAATCCGAACTGCCACCAGCTGCTAGTCTTTTGTCCATCTCTATGATTTCATTATTTCAACCATACTCAAGAGCGAATCTATACATCGTGCAACCTTCCGAGTATGTCTTTTTTTCACATGACATAGTTTCCCAGAGGTTCCTTCACTCTCTGTGTGTGTTAATGGTATTGTTCCTTTTCATTGTTGGGTCGTATTCCACCACAGGGCTGTGTCTCAGTTTAGCAATTTACCACTGATGAGCATTTCGGTTGTTTCCAATCTTTGGCTATTATAGTAACGCTGCTATGAACATTCAGGTACTTATTTTTTAATGAATGTAACTTTTTATGTCTCTGAGATAAATGCCAAAATGTATGGTTGTGCGGTTAGTGTATATCTCATTTTAAAAGAAATTATTAAATGATTTTCCGTAGTGACTCTTCCATTTTAAATTAATTCCCACCAGCAATATGTATGTACATGATCTTATTGCTCGGTTTACCTGCCAGTATTTTGGGTGTCTGTTTTGTAAAACATGTATTTAAATTGTTTTTAGTTTACAGATTCCCCATCCATCTCTTTTCCTTATAATTTGTTCATTGAAGATTTCAGGCAAGGTGAGCTACAGAGTTTTCCAGTCTGGATTTCCTTGAGTATGTGCTGATGGTGACGTTCAACAGGAAGCTGAGGCCAAAGGCTTGATTTTAGCTGGTCTTTTTTTCATGGCTTTACTGTTGGTTGTGTGCTCTCTCAGGAGCTGTGCAGTGGTCTGGTAGTCTGTGTACCTCTGCTGGTAGCAGCCTCCAAAGCACAGTATCCAAATCCACTAATTTATAGGGGTTGACATAGGGATATATGCTAATTACACAATTTTATTGTAATTATCATATAAAATAATTTTATAAAGAACCTTTCCTTATCTTCCTTTATATTTGCATACCCAGTAGTGCATCTGCATAAAATCAAGATAAATCTTGATTATTTTCCTTTATCAATTTTAATAAGATCAATTGATTATTTGTCCACTTGCAAAGGTAGGCAAAATCCTTTTAACATCACTAAAATTAATGAATGTAAATAAAAGTGATGAGGTACTCATTATTAAATAGTGGGTGTTTCTAATTATCATTGTTTTTTCCTATTATTATAACTCAAATTATTCCCTTTGGGGACAGGGGGAGCCTTTTCAAGTTGGGTCCTGAGTCCTTTCAACAGACCCCTGTAGTCTCTGATAACTTCCTGGCTATTTGCTCAGACAAAATGGTCCAGGCTCATAAACTTCCTGCTGCAAACTGAGAATCAGCCATTTCTTCAAGGAGACCTGGTTTCTTTTAGTGAGAAATTAGACTTTAATATCATCATTTGGGCATTAGAAATAATCATTATAGGTTGAGTATCCCTTATCTGGAATCCTTGGAACCAGAAGTGTTTTGGATTTAAATTTTTTTTTTATTTTGGAATATTTGCACACATATAATGAGGTATCTTGGGGATGGGACCCAAGTTCTAAACACAGTATTTATTTATGTTTCATGTATAGAGTATACAGACAGCATGAGGTAATTTTGAACAATATTTTAAATAACCTTGTGCAGCCATCACAAGAGAGCAAGTGGGATTTTCCACCTATGGTGTTATGTCAGCATTTTCCACTTGTGGTGTTATGTCGGTATTTCAAATTTTGGAGCATTTAAAATGTCCATCAAGAAAATAAGAACCCGAAGCCAGAAGTCATCAGGACAGTGAAGATATTTAGCTAAGAAATTTAAGTGGAAAAAATATAATAAAGTTAGTTTTATGATAAAATAAAATAAAATTTCAGATTTAAGATTAGGGGTGCTCAATCCATGTTATTCCATTGGTCATTATGTCTAGAACTTTTCAGCAAACAGTGCTAGAATATACAATAACATATCTCATGGGCTTATTCTGATATTTCCAATTCAATTTCAGAACTATAGAGTTTTAACTAAACTTTTTTTTTTATACTATGGCTGTATCTCCATGTTCCAAATCCAAATCCCTGTTCTCACGTGGAATTTTAATTCTATCACTAAGTGGCAGACTATAGTAGACTCATTCCATATTTTATTATACACATTCAAACATACACGTGCACCATTACAAATATTACTACCACTGTCAGTGGCTACTAATAACAGTTACATTTTTAATATGTCATATTCTTTTTTTATTCATGTCTTTAAAAAGTTGTATTACCTCTACAGTATTGCTTATTCAGTCTTAATTTTTCAGTGAGTATATATTCAATGTCTGCCATTATTCTGTGGCTTATATATCTCTAGTCTTTGTAGTGTTTGAAGTTACTCTCTTGTCAATGCCTCAAGGACTCTTAGGAACAAAATTCCTTACAAAATACATCGTACTTTTGTATACATTCATGAGAGTTTGTACTCCTTATACTTGAAAGTTTGTGTTTTCAAGTATGTAAAATCTCTGACAAACATTTTCCCTTGAGTATTATAAATATATTATTCCATTTTCTTCTGGCCTAACAAAAATTTGATGATAATCTAACCTTTTCCTTTAAGTCACCTGTTCTTTTGGCATATCCATGGCTATTTTTCTTTTTCCTTACAGTTGAATAATTTTACTAGAATATGCCTTGGCACTTGTTATTCTGGGCTGATTCTCTCAGGCACACAGGGGCCTCTTGCAATATGTAATTTCAAATCAGTTTTTATTGTATACATTTAAGGTATACATGATCTTTTGATAGACATAACCATGGTGAAATGATTACTACAGGTAAACAATTTAACATACCGTTCACCTTCCATAGTTACTGGGCTTTGTTTCCCTTCTATGGTAAGAGCCCCTAAAACTTACTCTCTTAGAACATTTTCCACACACAATATGGTATTATTAACCACAGTTCTCCTGCTGTACAATAGATCTCCGGCCTTGTCCGACATAACTGGAAGTGGGCACCCTTTGATCCACATGTCCCCGGTCCTTCCCTTCCGTGCCCATGGTGCCCACCATTCTACTCTCTATTTCTGTGAATTTGACTTTTTTCTGAGATAGGATGCCACACACAGTGAGATCATGTATGAGATATTAGGTAGATAGCAAGGGACCTCTCTTAAGGGACAAAGGGGGTCCCCTGCCTGGGCGCTACCAGGAGTCATTGCCCTACCTGGGAAGAAGGACAAGGGTGGGGCTGTCTTGGGGGTGCCCCACCTTAATCCTTCCCCAGCAACTCATGGCCACACCTGGTGCAGGAAAGAGTGTGAATGGGCCAGGCAGCCCAGGCACAACAGGACTGGAAAGTGACTTCCAATACTAAGGCTAATTATCATGTCTTTAACTATACATCCAAATGGCTGCTTGTGGACTGTGATGTCTGGACAAGAGGAGGGCCATTCCAGATTCTATAAAACAAGACCCAGAGCACAACCAAGTCCTGGTCTTTCTCTTGCTAGCCCAAGGGGCCCAGCCACCATCTGTCCTATCTGTATCTTGCTCTGGCTCTTGTATGTGTCTGTATCATGCTCTTGCTGTATAATGCTGTCTTCCTCGCACCTTAACAAATTGCATCCTCTTTCTTGCCTTGCTTTGGTGTGTCTGGTCATTCTTCTACCAGGAGCTCACCAAGAACCAAGAACAAGATTGCCAAACCCAATATTCAAGAAAATTCCAAGTAAGTGCCTAGATTACTTCACCTGGCATAATGTCCTCCAGGCTTAGCCAGGCTGTCACAAATGGAAATATCTCCTTCTTTTAGATGGTGAGTAATACTTCAGTGTGTGTGTGTGTGTGTGTGTGAAGACACACTTTTTTCATCGTTTCATCAGACAAAGGACACTTAGGCTGTTTCCATGTCTGGCCTATTGTGGACAACACTGGAATGGATATGGGTGTGCTCATATGTCTGTAAAGCACTGATTTCACTTCCTTTGGGATACACCCAGACAGGGGTTGCTGGATCATACAGTAATTCTATTTAAATCATTTTGTATTTCAGAAAAAAGTTTTTTGAATTATATTTTTAGTACTTGATTCCCTTTCTCTGATTTTCTTCTTTAGGCTTTGAATATGTTAGATCTCCCTTGCATATTTTCAATATCGGTCATATTCTCTCAAATCTATTTTTTCATTTCTTTTTCATTTTAAGCATTTCCCCCCCCTTTCCTATCTTTCATTTCTCGTAAGGTACTATTTGTGTGCTTATTTGCCCTTGTGTTATCTTCTAGCTTAGGGTGTTCAATTTTAACATGATTTCTTTTGTTCATTTTGAATTCTTTCTCGGTTCTGCCACTTCCCTGGCACAGAGGCTAACTCTGGGGTAAGCCCACCAGGTGGCAAGAGAATGGATGCATTGAAACTGCTTTTAAAATCTCCACGGGTCTAGTTTATAGGGTTGAGACAATAACAGCTTGTCTTTTGACTGAAGAATGTGGACTGAGGGGGAAAAAAGTACAAAGCTGACAGGTGATCCACATTCAAATCTCCACTATGTCTTTGAGACGTTGAGCAGAACATTATGTGCTTTTTAAATCACTAGTGTTCGCCTCTACTTAAAGGAAATTGTTGTAATTTATAATGACTTTATTCTCTGTAGGAAAGCACTCAGGGGCAATCACCTTCAGACCCTTCCCTTCAGAATTCTAGGACTGCAGCTGAGACCTTTTTAAGAATAAGTTTTCAGAAAAGTCTTGCTTAACCCTTAAAGGTCTGTCATTAACACATTGCTGACTGGTCTCGAGTTTCCTAGTAACTTGGATAGTTAATGCATAAAATGGTGGTCAACAGTGTGTTAAGAGGTTAGAGGCACTAAGCGATTCATTATATATTATAAGCAGCTGAGAGATGAGGCGAGGAGAAAGAATGAAATAGGCTGAATTTGGAAAAAACTGGGAGTTGAGACTGGGAGAAGGGTATCAGGGAACAGCTGCTATTGTTGACACACTGTTGACCATCTTTACACAGAAACTATCCCTGTTACCCCATAACTTGTGACTGGTCAGCAATGTATTAAGGAAAGAGGTCTCTCCATAGCACAAATATTGTGTTTGTATCCTTAGGTCTCTGCTCTGAGCTCAAATTTTGAAATAACAAGTGTGTAAATGGCACCTGGTCTGGAAGCAGTGTGGGTTTGTCATGGAAGATTCAGTCCAAAGTCCAAAGTGGACCTCAGGCAAGTCCCTTGAATTGAACTTCGTTTTCTCATTTGTAAGATAAAATTAAGACCACAGCCAGCAGTGAGGCTATGCAGAACCTTGTGTTCTAAAACCTCTGTTCATCGGGGATCCTCCACTGGGGTGCTGTGTCTTTGTTGTGCTAATTCTGGGGCCTTGGCCAATGGAGTAGCCACCATCTAGAGTATCTCCAGCCCCTCTGATAGAAGAAAGAAAAGGTCCTATTGGTTTTCCGGGCTGCCATAACAAAATGCTTGCAGAGATTAAACAACAGAAATGTATCTTCACGCAGTTGGAGGCTGGAATTCCAAATTCAGGGTGCAAGCCAGCATTGGTTTTTTCTGAGGCCTCTCTTGCTGACTTACAAAGGACTGCCCCTAGCTATGTTCTCACGTGGCCCTTCTGTGCACTCACAGTCCCACGTCTCCTCCTCTCCTTATCAGGACCCAACTCTTAGCGGACAAAGGCCCCATCTGTATGGCTTCATTAACCTTAATTACCTTTTTAAAGTCCCTGTCTCCAAATACAGTCCCATTTTAAGGTCATAGAGGTTAGAGCTTCAACATACGAAGGAACGGGGCCTGATTCAGTCCCTAACAAACATGTGATCAGCTCTATTCCCACAATTTCCATAACTCTTCTCCTATTCTTAATCTGCTACAGAAGCTGCCTTTTAAAATCAGAAAAAGTAAGAGTAAAAAAGGATTATCAAAGACTCAAGAGAGCTCAGATTTCTATAGCTCTTCTCTATAGGAAGAATGGAAACACGCTGCTTATAGATTCACCCTTTGTGCATTAGGTTTTTTCATGCCTCAACGCAGAAAAATTTCAAAAACACAAAGGGAAAAGGGAAACCTGCCAGGCTCGTCTGGAGGCAGCACCACGGAGTGCAGAGGAAAGCGTCCCGCTGGCATCAGCTTTCTCCCTCGCTGCCCAGGGGGACTGATAGGAAAGAATATTGCAGGCTTGCGTGTGAAGTGAAAGGTATGAAGGGTCTTTTCAGCCTGGAGCAGAAATCATTTCTCACCTATAGAAACACGAGCCCACTGTGCATCTCCTCCTGAGACCAGCCCCCCCCCTTATTGTTGCTAAGATAGGGCTACAATGAGGGGTCTCTATACAAACACTGTGATCCCTCTGAAGACCTGGAATGGGCTCTCTTTTCAAGTAAACTTCTTGAATCTTGCTAATTTGTGACCACAAAATTGACTCCTCCTTCTCAAATCATCAAATGGTCTTGCCTTTCCTGGTGTCAGAGACTGTCCCCCTGCTGGCCCCAGGCCAGTGGTCAGAGTGGGCCCTGTCTGTTCAAATATTTTTTTTATTGTTGGGGATTCATTGAGGGTACAAAGAACCAGGTTACATTCATTGCATTTGTTAGGTAAAGTTTCTCTTATAATTATGTCCTGCCCCCAACACTGTGTCACACACAGTGACCTCCCCAACCCACCCCTTCTCTCTCTCTACTCTCCTCTTCCCCTTCTTCCCTCTTTTTCTGAGCAAAAAAAAAAAAAAAGCTTGTCTGTGTGTCTGACTCAGAAAAATAACTAGTGTGTGACTCCAAAAAAGAACTGAGAAGTGCCTTCCCCCACCCCTAACTCCAGGCATGGATGGGTTGCTACTCTACCCAGCATTACTGTGTCACCCGCACGTCACTCTGCTGTAGGTGAATAGCAGTGCAAGAGCCTTCTTTATAAATTGTCTGTCAACCAGGCCTAATTTTTTAAGGCATATTTGCTGAAGCATCTTTTCTTTTTTGATAAATAATACAATTTCTCCTCCTGCAAAATCCTTAATGACTTTCTTCTCAGATGCTTCTGCGTCTAAATTGCTTAATGGCTGCCGCCCCTTAGGCCTGCCTCAGGAGAGGGACCCTGGGGGCACTGCCAACAACATCATCACTCAAGTAATTTGCATGAATAGTTCTTTAATAAACACCCAGCCCCCCTTATCACTGTTCCCCACAGGATCCCCATTAGTGGCAACTTAATTCAAGCTTGGAAGATTTCCATGATGCTGCCCTTTGTTTCTGCCCATTGCCTAATTTTTCCTTCAGTGTGACATTTTTTTGGCAGCTGGTGACTTATTCTCGACTGACTGACATACATGACTTTCTTCAAAATAGGTGAGAGCGAAGATGAGCTCAGTCCATTCCCTGTTAGTAGTGTATTCAGTTGGCAATACAACCAGAATTCAGGGGGATATCTTCAAGACAATCTTAAAGTTATCTTTAAAAACAAAATAAAGTGACTTGAAAAATCAATGTCAACAGCTTGACTTCAGAATATACATGAAAGGGTACAGGTGTAAAGACAGTCCAAATCACAAGGCAAAATCAACTTCATTGTCAAAATAGTGGCTCTCATTTTAACAGTTTGATAATTGAGTTATTGGTCCGTGTTTTGCCCCTAAATATGTGTTGAAACGGTAGTCTGAGTTGAACTAGATCACTTTATAGAAAAGCGACTCTTGAAATCTTACAGAAAATACTAAGTCAGTAAATTTTCACCACTTTAGCACTGGTCCCATCTGTAGTTATTCTTATTTAATTGATTTGGGGTGAGGGCTGGGAACAGATGATTTTTAAAAGCTCCTTAGGTAATTCTAATGTCCAACCAGTGTTAAAAACCTCTGTAGAAATTTTTCTCTGCTGTGCCAATAGATAGCATCAAACTATTACTTTCTAATGATCATAGGACTGAGTGGTCATTCAAGGTGGTCCTTCAATACATTTTTCTTTTAAAAAAATTATATCTTCTGTGTTTGTTGAACATTATCACATTATTGGCTGGACTTAATCATGATGGCCTGGAACTTTGTGAAATATGTAATTTCTGTCCTGTAAGAATCGGGAACATTGATTTCCACTCAATCTACATTATTTAGGAATAATGATCTTAAATTTGCATATTGTACTGAAAATGGATTCTATTGGCAGGTTCTAGAAAATAAATGCAGAGGGTTCCTGTACATATCCTGCTCCTCCTTCAGGGAACGTCCTTCCACTTAATTCCCGCTGCCACTACGTGCTCCTCCCTTCCTCCTTTAAGCCTAATCCATATCATGACACCCCCTCCCCTAACCCCCGCCTCCAGCCAGGCAGCTCCTTCCATCTCCTGGTCTTCTCTGTGAGGTTAAAGCCTTGCGTAGCCTTGCCTGACTGTCCTCCTCTCCACCCCAGGGGCTCTGCATCCTCCTTGTGCCCCCAGACCCTGTCCATGCATGGGGACATTTACCCTGAGTCGTGCTGGCCTCTTTCCTAGTGCAAGATGCAGGAGAGGGGCTGTGTTCTCCTCATGATAGCAGCTCTGGCACCTGGCACATAGTAGTAATACAATGATAATAAAAAATTCAAAATAATAATAGCTAACACTTCTATAGTGCTTACTACATAATCGCCACTTTTCTAAATATTTTATGTTGCCTACTAACACAAGTCTCATAAACAATACTATGTGGTAGTTATTGCTATTTATTCCCATTTTGAGTGTGATAAACTGAGATGACACAAAGATTCATGAAATGGAATATTTGAGGTCACACAGTAAGAGCAGTTGCTGGGATTTGATGAGATTTGAACCTAGGCAGACTGTCTCCAGGGTCTGCTGGTTCTTAGTGTATATTGTTGAATAAACAATATATGTGAGGAAGTAGAGTCCTGGGCCCTGTGGGTATGGTGTCCTACTTAGGAGTGCCCAGGGATTATGCTGAAATGGAGAGAGAGAGGCAGAGGAGAGAGAGAGAGAAAGAGAGAGAGAGATTGTCAGAAGAAAAAGAAAAATACACAGATCGAGGCAAATCCTGAGAAGTCAGGCAAGGGCGTGTTTGGGATGATGAGCTAAGAGGTCGTATCAGAAGGGCAAAACTTCAATACTCTGTCATAACTTTGTAAACTAGTTTGTCTTCTATGCAAGAAGAGAGGACAAGTAGTAGTATCAAATCTATCTCTGGTATACTTGGACCATTGGCAACTCTGTAGGTGACCCGCCCAGGAAGAAGATTTGAGAATTGTTACATCCCAGAATTCTTTACATTGTTAGTAGGGTAAATATGAAGCAGGAGGGATTTTCTATCTCAAATACTATTTGGGGGCTGTATAGAGAGAATATTAGTATTAGTGCTACTTTGGTAACAAATTACCACAAACAGTGGCTTAAACCAACACAAGCTTAGCTCACAGTTCTGAAAGTCAGAAGTCTGACATGGGTTTTGCCTGAGCATACCAAGGTATATGCAGGGCTGTGTGCCTTTTGGAGGCTCTAGGAAAGAATCCATTCCCTTTCCTCTCCCAGAATTTCTTGGTTCATGACCGCTTCTTCCATCTTTAAAGCCGTAGGGTAGTGCCTTTGAATTTCTCTCTTATCCCGACTGCTTTGCTGCTCTCTGATAAGGACCTGTGTGATTACAAAAGGCCCATCTGGATTCTCCACAATAATCTCTCCATCTCAAGATCCTTGATTTACTCACATCTGCAAAGATCTTTTTGTCATGTAAGATGACACATTTACAGTTCTGGGTAAATTTTGGGGGCCATTATTCTGTCTACTAGAACCTTTCATCAAAAATCTCCAAGAAAGGTATTTCTGATTAAAGGACAACCTCAGAAATTCGGCATGGGGATACTGTGGAAAATAAAACTATAGATTCCGAATTTTTTATCAAACTTAGAATTAAAGTAAAGCACTACTCTTAGTGAGAATTATGTTGCAGAGAGAACAATGGCGAATTTTTAACAAGAGGTGGGGAAATTCCACATTTCAATTCCATGACATGTAAACATTATTTGAACAATGTACCTTGGAATACTATTCAGCCATTAAAAAAGATGGAGACTTTACATCTTTTGTATTAACCTGGATGGAAGTGGAACACATTATTCTTAGTAAAGCATCACAAGAATGGAGAAGCATGAATCCTATGTACTCAACTTTGATATGAGGACAATTAATGACCTAGTACACCCTACTACTAGAGAGAACCCTCTGGTTTCTTTGAGACATTTACTCATTCATTCATTCCATCAGCATTTAGTGAGACACTTCCAAGTAACACAAATAGTTCCAACCCCTGGGTGTACAACAGTCATTTGAATGCAGCCCCTACTCCTGACAAACTTGGTCTTGTAGGGGAAACAAACATGAAACAAATAATTATCCCATGGCATAGGGGGAAATCGGGCTTCCCTGGGAGATAATGCCTTGTTTATACCCAGCACATCCTTCTGGAGTAGACAGGCCTAGCTGTGCATGGCCTCTGGGCTATTTTACAAGTCTGCAAATTGCAGATAACTGAAAATAATTCTTCTCTACAGATATACAAATGCCATCCTGTCTAGTAGAGATTCAGTTGAGTTCTCTCTCCCACAATGGAAGAAGTTAGCTTTACCTCCATTGCCTGACATTGATTTCACTATTCCCGATTTATAAATGTATCCATATTTGACTTCTTCTTTGAACTTATTGTAACATCTTTGTTAGTTTTCTCATTAATGATAAAGTACAATCTTTATATGTTCATTTTTATATCTGTATGAGAGTCATTTTACCCTTGCTAGGGTTCAGAACACAATATTCCATAACTTGGGACCCTGAAAACATTGAATATTTTAAGCTGAAGGAATTTGAGCAATGGCGTGCACAGGAGGGACCCTCTGACCTTCCTCTGAGCAGATCATAAACACTCTTGTCGGAGGCACCATCCCCATCCTGGAGGAAAGTGGGTGCTTATCTCTAGAGAGGAAGGGACAAGGAGGGGACTCTGAACAAGCCAGCCTTGCAGAAGTCAGCATTTCTCACACTTTCATACACTCACTTCATGCACCCTGTGTCTTAGCACATTTCTCCTTGACCTTCCACTTGTCATCGAGCCTGGTATTCAAACGCTCAGGTTTAACTATGTCTTTATTTCTCCAGTTCCTGAGGAAATCTTCCCATGTCATCTAACATTTATATTAAGTGAACTGGAATGCTTTTTCCTTTCATCTGCCCCTCATTATAGGGGTCCCAGTCAAGAACTTAGAAGGATAACATTCTCTTTAGAATGTCTCTCTTTTTTCATCTATTTTTTAAAGGTATAAATTGATGGGGCATGAATACAATTTTATTACATGCATGGAATGCATATTGGTGCAGTCAGAGTTTTGAGTGTTATCTGTCACCTAAATAATGTGCATTATTATGCATTGGGAAGGCAGGAAGGAGGCAGGAAGGAAGAAAGGAAAGAAGGAAGGAAGAAGGAAGGAAGGAAGGAAGGAAGGAAGGAAGGAAGGAAGGAAGGAAGGAAGGAAGGGCAAGTAAAGCAAAGAAAAAGCAAAGCAAAGCATTCTCTTATGGGCAAAGTGCTTTACCCTCCCCCCTTTGCCTTCTGAGTCCCTGTTGTCTACTGCTCCACACTCCGTCCACACGTACACATTATTTGGCCTCCACTTATAAGTGAGAACGTGTGAGATCTGTCTTTCTGTGTCTGACTAGTTTCATGTAAGATAATGCTCTCCAGTTCCACCCATGTTGCTGCAAAAGACACGATAGCATTCTTTCTTATGGCTGAGTCGTATTCCGTTGTGTGTATATGCCCCCTTTCCTTTATTCAGTTATCTACTGATGGACATTTAGGTTGATTCCATCTCCTCACTATTGTCAACAGTGCTACGATAAGCATACAGGTGCAGGTATCTTTTCCATATAAAGGTTTCTTTTTCCATTGGGTAGATACCCACTAGAAGAATTCTGGATCAAATGGTAGTTCTAGTTAGACAGTATAGAGTTTAGAAATGATCTTTTAACAGTAGACTTCCCATCAGGGTGGCAGATGGAATAAAGGTAGGAATATCCCTTCTGGCTGTAAACATGTGGACTTGCTGGATAAACATTTTTTAAAATAGTAGATACATAGCCAAACTCAAATCTAAGAAAACCTCTAGGTCCTAGAAATGAAGAAGAAAGTCACAGCCATGAGCCAGAGTTGAAATTCTGCAGCTCAGAGAAAATGAGTGTGGCACATTGATCTCACCTATGTCTGTGCAGGCCCCTACCTAGTGGTAAAGGGAGGGAGGTCCCTTTGACAGGGCTTGGAGCTGGAAGGAAGTAATAATATATGTGAATGTACAGAGGACCGTCATTGCCAGCAGCCTGCCCAGGGCCATGTGTAGAAATTGCATCATCAAAAGATGGGGACCTAAAGCCTATGTTATGTCGGTGAGGGACCTGAATCTGAAACAGTCACTTGATTAGAAACCTTCAGCCAAGAAACTACATTTAAACGTCATGTAGAACCAGCAAATAATATAGGACCCTAACAGGCAGATTTTTTGAATAGTTGAGCAAGATATGTTGCAGGTAGAACCAAGGCAGTGGTAGTGAAGACCAAGAGAAGTTGGGACGGGGTCAGGAATCCTCAGGAGGCCAAACAGCCAGAGCTAGCCCCGGGTTTTCCTGGGGGGAAAAAAGGGAGAGTTGTCTATAATAATTCCCAAGTTTTTTACTCCATTATTGGAAAGAATGATGGTGTTGCTAACAAGAATGGAAGGAGAGAGAGTGAAGAAACAGGTTGTCGGGCTGGGAATAGAGATGAGTTCCAGCTTTGCGTTTGAGTTATGTTGAGTTTCAGGTCCAGGTAGACATGCCCAGCAAGCAGGTCCACGACTGTGGGGATGATCCAGGCTGGGACAGAAATTTGGGGATGAGCGTGTAGCAACAGTGCCAAGTAAGGATTAAAAATGAACAAAGACAGAATTTGAAGGAACATGAACATTTAAGGGATGGTTTCAAGAAGGAAAACCCACAAAGTAGATTGAAGATCAGTGGCCAGTTTAGTACGGGGAGAAAATGGGGGCATGGAAGCCAACTTCGGAATTTCCAATCAGAGGCCACAGTGATAAGAAGAATTGAAAACTGTCTACTGGCCTTTACAAGTAGGAAGGTTCTCTGTGGTTGACAGCAGGGTTCATGCCTCTGGTCTGGGGCAAAAGTCAGATGCTAATGGTAAATTCTTCTTTTCAGAGCCTTCTACCACAAAAGCTGGCTTAATATTTTCCCTAAGAGTGTTATCCATTTCAAAGACAGAGACCTGCAGAGATGAATCTCCAGCATACGTCCACTCCCCCATTTAATCAATATTTATTGAGCACCTCCTATTATAAAGAACTCAGCTAGACAGTGAGATGTAGGAATCCATGAGACCCAATCTGCAGTGGAAGGAGCTTAAGCTGAGTGGGGGAAATAGAGTAAAATAAATAATTACAGCACAGCCGTGCTGTGCACAGGGCCTTGTGTCCCGTGACAGCCTGGAAGTGGAGTCAGGCAGAGCTCCCAAGAGGAAGCGATTTCATGGCCTAGTCTTACATAACTGCTAACATATCAGGAGTCAGGTTTCATTCTAAATACTAATGATTTAATTTGTCTCATTGTCACAACCACCCCACCCGGTAATCAGTGGCATGATTCACATTTCACAGATGATAAGACTGAGGTACAGATGACTGGCTGAGGATCCCACAACTAGGAAGTGACAGTGCTGGGATTTGTGCACAAGGACTCTGCTTTTAAAAGTCACACTTAAAAGTGCCATTCCACACTGCCCTTCCAAAGGCAGCTCAGAACTCATTCAGTGAATGAGGAGGGCTGGGTGTTCCTAACCTAAAACAGTGCACCCAGTGAGGTGAAGAGACGTGGAGGAGTGTGGCTTGGGAGGGTTCTACTCACAGCTACCCCAGGGGAAAGGTGCTTCAGGAGCTTACATCACTCCAGCCTCACCTACTCCCTAACTCATATTATGCTTTCATTTCATTTTTTTTTTTGTCTAAGCAATGAAATTTGTTTTTTATTCTTTATTAAATCATAACTGCCTACATTAATGCATTTATGGAGTATAATGTGCTGATTTGATATACAATGTGAAATGCTTACATCTAATGGATTAACATAACCATCTCCACGCTTATTTGTTGTGGTAAGACATTTATACTCTATTCTTAATAGTTTTGAAATGTGTCATTGCATTATGTACATTAGGTGAGGTCTCCCCAAATACCCTCCCTCCTCCCGACCTCCTCCTTCCCCTCCCCTCTCCCTCCTCTTCCCTCCTTCTTTCTGGACTATAGTTATGTTTTACCATTCCTATGATGGCAATTCCTCGAGCAGTCTGGGCCACTAGGCATGGGCCACTACAAGTCTGCGCTGAAACAGTAACATGGCTGCAAATTGGGGAACGTGGCGTGAGGGAGTCATGCCTTGATTTTCAATCAGGTGACGGTTTATTCTTTCAACATCACACATGCTACTCCAGTGGCTCGCACTTGCTCTGTCCACCACCCAACCTTCTTTGCCTCTTTCCATACTTCAGAGCGGTCTCCCCTTCCACTCCCTGTGATTTGACTCCAGCTCTGATAATTTTCAAATTCCATTCCCAAACCTTTCCTCTGTCTACATAGTGTATCATCTCCATGGTATTCCTTCCGAAACTGTCAGGCAGAGCAATAGAAACTTGATGACCCATCTCAGAACTTGCCTTCTAAACTACTCATCTGCAAATCCAACCCCTGAAGAGTTGCAATGTATCGTCATTTGAGAAGCCTCATGATCTCCTTTCTCCACTAACTACTTATTCAATATTTATAACTCACAACTGCCATTTTTGCTGAGAAAGGATATTTAATATTCATTTATTTAGAACTAAAAACCAGTGTTTCAGATTCAAAACATTGCTTTACATGGACACCACTTGTCTCTCATCCAAAGGGGTCACCAAGAAGGGGGCAGTTTTTGAGAATGGAAAGGTTTCCGAAGCATGACACTGGACCACTACATAAACTGGAGCTCTCCCAGGTGAGACAGGATGCTTACTTGGGGTATAAGTGTCTGCCTAACTTGGTTGTTTGCTGTGAAAGTTTAGTGAAAATATTTGCTACCTTCCCCAGGATAATTTTAAGCAGCAGATTTAAATTTGGCGGAATGAACGGATCCTTACACTCTGCTTCCTACCCCTCCTCCTCTACAGTGGTGCCCTTCACGTAGCTGATACCCACAGAGAACTGTTTCTAATACCTCCCTTGACAGAGTCAAGTTATTTCAGAAATAATCATATTTTCCTGTTTTATTCTTTAGTTTTCAAATAATAATTTAAACATAATTTATTTCAATTTTAAAGATACTCAAATTCACTACAATATTTTATCTATGAGTAAAATTTGCACTTACCTAACAAAAACGGTACACCCTGAAATGTGCACTCTATTTCATTGTTTTAGAATTCAGTCTCAAATAAAAGTTCACAGTGGCTGCACAGAGTGACAGAGATGAAGTAACTCAGATTGTTTTTGTCTTTAGAATCCATGTGTGATCACTGCCTCTTAGGAATCTACTGTTTACACACAGGCATTTGAGGACCACAGAGTCAGGGTCATGAACCACACCCGGAATGACTCCAGATAATTCTGAACCAGATCCCCAAGAGAAGCCCCTTGACCAAATGCAAACTTCACAGAACAAATCCCTTTATTAAAATTTGGTTTTAGGCAGGGCATAGTGGCTCACACCTTTAATCCTAGCACTCTGGGAGGCCAAAGTGGGTGAACTGCTTGAGCTCAGGAGTTCAAGACCAGCCTGAGCAAGAGTAAGACCCCATCTCTAAGAAAACTAGCCAGGCATTGTGGCAGGTCCCTGTAGTCCCTGCTACCTGGGAGGCTGAGGCAAGAGGATCTCTTGAGCCCAGGAGTTTGAGGTTGCTGGGACTATAATGCCATGGCACTCCAGCCAGGGCGACTGAGACTCTGTCTCCAAAAATAAATAAATAAATAAAATAAAATAAAATTTGGATTCAGACAAAGCTCACACTCGAGGATCTAGAGGGCCAATGTGGTCCCAAGGCCACAGATTCCCATCCCCGCATTAGATACTTACACCCTGGATAAGGGCATGTGGTCGAGTCTGTACAGATCAGAGCCCGTCTGTACAGCTCATATTAACTTCTGTGTAGAATATGTTTATGAAGAATCAAGTGATAAAAACTTGGTAATTTGAAGTTTTCATAGATAGGAATGTTAAAACGCAGCAGTACTATAGCAATGGTTTAATACTTACACAGATGGAAGATTGTAGGGAGGATCATTTTATCACTGATATTGTTTTGCATTCTTGATCCTTGGTGATAAATAGTAAAAAGCAGACTGACTTTCAGTTGGGATTTTTATCATTTTCTTATGGTTCCTACAGATGTTGACCCTTCATTGTCTTCACTGGGCAGATTGCACCCACTGGCCTGCTCTTGGTCAGGCTCTGCCTGCATCAGGCCATAGCAGCCCCTCCAGGGTACTCAACTGGGTTCACAGCCTCACTTTGTCTTACCTCTGTCAGTTTATTTAACTGTGCCTTGTGTCTGTCCTTACAGTTAAATTATGTAATTACATGACATTTAAGAAAGGTATTTAGGCCTTGTGCTGTCAACTAGAATATGGTATAAACTCCTTGAGGGTGGAGGCAGATGCATCCCTCTCAAGCTCAAAGTGACGTCAGCAGAGCCACATCCCCCTGAACACTGTCCAGGAGAACCCTTCCCTGCCGCCTCTGATAATGCCAGATGTCCCTCGGCTTGTGTCTGAGTAACCCCTTCCGCGCTCTTCCTCTGTCTTCACACGGCCCTCTGTGTCTCTGTTCCTCATGCCTGTCTCGTCTCTTATAAGGATCTCCGCCATTGGATTTAGGATACTCTCCTATCAAGGATAATCCCCTATCCAGGATGGCCTCATTGCAAGAGATCTTAAGATTCTGAATTGCATCTGCAAAGATTCTTTTTCCAAATATAGTCACATTCACACGTTCTTGGGGTTAGGACAAAGGCGTATCCTCTGGTAGCCATTATTCAACACACTACCAGCAGTCGTAGGGTTGAACCAATTCCCTCTCACAAAGAAGTTTCCTCAGAGGCAAGCAGTGGGAGTCAAGAGTACTACAAAAATACTGTCAATAGGTAGAGTGTGGCTCCAACAACCCTTAGATCCTACAGGCACATAAGATGGGGCAGGTGACTGCTGACCTGGTCCCTTTCATGGCAGAGGGACAAGGAGCAGCAGGATGGAAACCACAGGTATTGAGTAGGACAGCTGGGCTTGAGAGAGCTTAGGAGCAAAGGCTTAGCATAGCGTAGTTGTTCTGGGATGGCTTTTCCTTGAGGAATATTCTGGGCCCTTTTCTGTCATCTATCAGGAGTTCCCCAGAAGCACTAACAAAGCACTTTAGCACACTGAAAGGTCTTTGGACTCGATGGTCCATGAAGACTCAATGCATTCATTTTCCCTCCCTTCCAAGTGTTCCACTCCCACACTAGCAAATGCACATTCATTATCTTGTCACAACTGTGCTAAAGGATAAATTTTAAAATAATGGTGCTCTACACCACAGCCCTAATTGCCTCCAAACTAACGTGTATTTGCTTTCTTAGCATGTGTACGAATGAAGTCAGAAGATCTGGTTGTATTTGTTTTTCGGTTTGTTTGGTCAGAAACAGGTACTGGGAAAAATCATTGGCAATTTCCAAGTGCCCCCAAGGTTCAGGATAAAGTTAGTTATAATCCCTCCGAACACCAGCCAGAAGGAGTTACATTTCTAATAACTACTACAAATTTTCTCAAAAAGATAGATCTTTTCAAAAATAACTTTCTAGACTTGTTTTGCTACATTCCCCAGATACTCAACTTCCCTTATCAGCTTTTGAGGTATGATCAGAAATCTTATTTACAACTTCTGTGAGTGAGAATACGACTCCTCCAGGTCTGTTTACCCCCCTGACACCAGAGAAGCAATAGTTCTGAAACCCATCAAGTCAACAGTGAAGTGATTTTCAAAGTCATGTCTTTATTTTTTTTCCCCAAAATAGTACATTGGGCATTTGTTTTTCTCTTTGATCATTTTATGGTATCTTGAATTTCCCCGTAGCTCTTCATTTTGAAATGCCATAGCTTTTAACTTTCATATATTATTAATAAGAAAAAAATTGATGGAAAATAAAACAATAAACCTTTTGTCTACAGTTTTTCATGCCTATAGTTGAATGCTATAACCACTAGGGTTTTAAAGTAAGCTTTTGAAGCAAGGTTTTGAAACAAAGAAGAAAGTCGCTGACTGTTATCTATGAAATTAACCATTTATGTCTATAGCATCAAAGCAAAAAGGAGTTACAAAACAGGAACTATAAACAAACATTCGGTGTGTAAATATGCCTTCTTCGAGGAGTGCATGTGAAACACAGACTGCCGAGATCAGAGGTTCTGCACAGTAATTCTAGATCTTAGTATAAGTCTATTGTGGCATCAGTTATTGAATAATAATTATCCTGTAATCTTAGAGGAGAACAAGATACATAAACCAATTACTAAGGTTCAAGAATTGAGAGGGGAGTAGATTAATGGGATCAGCAAATACAGATGTCTCAAGAAATTTGGCAGTGATAAAACCATATAGAACTTTAGGAAAGGTAACCTTTCAGAATTTAAGTCTACTTAAACTTGCCAAACTAGAAGTCTGTTAGGTAAATATCAGCCTCTCCCTTCCCCCATGTTTTATAAGATTAGTGAAGAATTATGCAAGCAGGATTTTTTTGGTTGTTAGCAACAGAAGATAACTAGAAAGCTTAGAGAGGAAACAGAAGACTCCATAAAATGGACCTGAGCTAGCTTGTAGAATTAAAAGAAAAGTTAAAGAACTAGTTCTTGGGAAAGGATGTGAACCAAGGTGAGGTTCGATGTGGTAGTAGAACATCACAGGAGGCTGTTCCATCAGAATCTCTAGGATAGACATACATTAGTCACTCTCGATCTGCGTTCCTCAGCCGTGACTCCTATTCTAGGGAGACAACACCTGCATGACTGGCCAGGGTCGCATGAGAACCCCATGGCATGAGCGGGGGGGGGGGCACCTTGATTGGCAGTCCCAGCAAGATTGTTAGCCCTGATGGGAAGGAATTGTTTTACTAAACTGGGATGTTGTTACCAAGAGAAAGAGAAACACATACTAGGTGCACAAAAACAAGTGATCTCGCCATGGTGTGCAGCAGTTTGGCTAACTAAATGGTGCCACAGAAATGCCCGTTGTGACCATAATCACTCTATGGGTGGCCAGAGTTTGAAAAATAGAAAAAGAAAATGGCTTCGTTCACAAATGGAAAGTAGTAAACTACAGAAAATTGTGGCCAGAAGAGTTGGTGGGTTGCAGCACATTCCTATGAACAAGGAGAAACTGAAAGTTTAAATAAGGACTAACTGAAGATGAGGGACCCAGAGAGTGGGTAGAGGAAGGGATTCCAAGGACCAGCCAACACTCCCCTCTCTGAGTAAGAAGCAGAGAATAGAGAAAATAAGTAGGAAAGGGAAAATCTTGTGGCAGAGAGAAGTCGAGCCCCCCCCCCAGTCAATTCTTTTAGTGTTTTAGCAATGAAAGGTGGTGCCCAGGGCTGGGGAAGGGGCTACCGAAAATACAGGAAGGGAGAGAAGAAACCCAAGATGCAGAAGCAAAACAACGAGAAGAAGAAAATCTGCAACGTTTTAGAATTTGGAAGCAGAAACCGTCAATTTCTCTGCCAGAGTTTGCAGAGAAAACGTGCCGTCCTTATTCTCAGGTGTCACAGGAGTATTCACATGAGGGAAACCCATCCCCCCGGCTGCCTGCCCCCTCTTTAGAAGATGTGTAAAGAATGTGTAAAGATGTGTAAAGAATTTAATCTTATTTAAGCTGCTGGGAGGTAATCTGTGTTTGACTAGGGTCCTTGGGCTAGTTAAATTAGTAACAAGATTACTAAGGGTGTGGGATGGCCACGCCACAAAGATCATCAGAGTAGTTTAGGGTTAGGGCTTTGGTTCCCATGGTAGTAGTTGACCTGGAGACAGATCAATAACATGGACAATGAACAAGCTGTCCTGGGTGGAAGGCGCTGTGTGTGCGTCATACACCAATACTGGGAAATAAGTTTTGATTTACAGCGAGAGGACACAGAAGCTCCGTATTTGATGCTTGCCTGACTCCACGCTGTGTGTTTCCCCTTTTGGCTAATTTTAACCTGTATTCTTTCCTTGTAATTAACAATAACTATGAGTATAATCGTTTTCATGGTTTTCAGTAGTTTAAGGGTTCTGTGAATCCTTCTAGAAAATTATCAAACATGATGGTAGTTTGAGGAAAGCCCCAAACTTGCTGTTGGTGTCAGGAACGAGGCAGGAATGGGGTCTGTTCCTTCTGTCTCTACAGTTGACCCGGCTTCTTGCGGGGAAATTGGCGTGGAATAGTTTGCTGCTTGTCAACCTGGAGACAAATGTGTGAGACCAGGAGGAGCGGCCCCAGTAGCCGGTAAGGAAGACCTGCCACTGAGGCTGCTCCATCTGAGATGCACAGAAGGAATCCCTGGCCTGCCACCCATGCAGAGTGTCCGTGGCCACTCCAGGACACAGGAAACAGCAGATGTGGAGAGAAAAGTACGGCGTGCAGAGCTGCAGCCTCGTTCAGCTCTGATCAGAAACGGCCCTGCCCTGCCCATTCCCCTACCTCTAGTCACAGGCCCACACAAGTCACCTATCTCTGGGGTCCACTCTCCAAGAAGAACTATAGGAGCAAGAAGAGAATTTCTCTCACACTCACAGGTCCTGCCCTCTCAGATACCTGAGACCCAGACTTATCTGTCATTATGGCGGGTTGAAGATGGCCACAAATTCTTTGAAACTCCTCCTGTTGAAAGACGGGACTTATGTTTCCTCCCGCTTGATTTGAGTATATTCTGTGACAGCTGTAACCACTAAAATATGGGTGAAGTGATGCCCAGGCATTCTCTGGGCTCAGGCTTGAAAAACTAACAGTTCCACGCCTTGTCTGTTAGAGTATGGCTTTGAGGAAACCACCCAACATGTAAGAAATTCAAGGGAGCTACTTGAAGAAAAGTGACTGGCCAACCTCAGCTGCTGCAGCCATCTGATCTGAGCCCCAGTGCCAGACGTGAGAGAAAGGGGCTCTCTAGACATTTCAGCCTCATCCGATGCAACCCAGAGAAGAACCAGGGAACAAGCAGCCAGAACTGACAAGGCAGCAGACGTGTGGCCCCAGCTGAGCCATTTCCACTATCATTATCTCAGCCATTCCAGCTGAGGCCACAGACAAGGGGGAGCAGAAACGAATCATCTCTGCTGTGCCTGATCCAGATTTCTAACCTGCAAAATTGCAAGAGCTAATAAAATGGGCATTGTTTTATGCCACTAGGTTTTAGGAACCTTATTATATGGCAGCATAATAACTGCAATGCTGTTTCATACATGGGGCCCAGGTGTCTGACACCCATGGGTCTCTCCTTTCTATGCCTCTTGGGGTCTGGTTCTCTCTCACATGCAGGGCTAAAGCTGACCTCTGACAACCACAGAGGACTGACCCTGTTACACACACAAAAATTCAATCCCCTCACCTGGGGACCCTCCCACAGGAACACAATCTTCTTACACTCACAGAAAACTACCCTTGACTTACACACAGGGGAAGAATCTTTTCCCATCTGGGTACTCAGACTTCTCACACACTTGGGACACCCTATTGCACCCCCTCCGAGAGCGGGGCTCGTTTATATCACCTGCCCTTGGGGACACATGTCTCTCACACAAATGGGAGCTCAGTCTCCCTCTCTCTCACACACACACTGTCTTTCTCAGTCACAACTAATACTTTACAGTGGTTTTGTACAGACCACAGGCTCCCTTTAGAATCTGATGCATGAGTGAATTCTAATGACAGCCCCTTAGGAGGGAAGGTGGAGAAAGGGTGGCCCTGTGGACAAAGCAGTGGAATTGAGCATGACGCCTGGGGCCATGCTGTAACAGAAAGAGACCTAAGATGCAGAATATTTATCCCTCATCATCACTGTGAACACAACTTTTCATCACTATTCTACTTACTGAGCTGCAATTTCCTCATCTTACAACATGGCACTGTCGCCTCACAGAGCTCACCCCCCAAAAACTGTTGTTGACATGTTCAAACCCGTGCCCTAAGCCCCTCCAGTAAACTACTCCATCCTGTGTGACCCAAGAAAAGGGAAGACCACTCCCTCTTCCCCTCAGCCACTGATGCCACAGTTTATATCCTGAATAAAGCTGGGAACAGTCCTTGTGGGCCATCAGAACTTATTTAGCTCCTGGGTAAGAATAAATAGCCAGCAGAGAGGGATGTGGTTAGTGACCCATTTGTGAGAATGCTAGATCCACTAATAGTTATCAGGTACAGGTCAAAAAGCAGTTAGGAATGTGAGTCCATTAAAAACCCTTTGTACCTTATCAGAAACAATCTGTGTTACTTGTCTGCGGGCTCAGCTGTGATCATCTGGCTGAAAAGAAAGCTGAGGGGAGGTGGCTGCCTCCTTTCCTCACAAGGCACACCCAGCAATCTGCACAATTATGCTCTACTGCCACTTAGACTTAGATGGGTCCAAACAAGTGCAGTGATTGGCATTTAAAATTTGCTTAGCTTGCCACCCCGAGCATCCCTGGGCTCTGCATTTGAGGTGTAGACGGAGGAAAGTCAACAGGACCAAGAGAAACCATGAAGGAGCGGCTGCATTTTATCCTCATCTGTTTCAAGAGAGAACCAACCCGGGCCAGCTGAAAGATTGCAAAGGGACCATGGGAGGTATCTGGGAAACCAAGATAAGTGGAAGGAGGTGCCGTCAGAGAACAGAAACTGGGGAACCTGCTGTTAAATCGCATCTTAATGTTTCTATTTGCTTCCGTTTTGATAAACCATCTGGCCCTTTGTTTCTTGTTTAGAAAAGGATGCTATCCAGCAAATGATTTCTACCTTCCTTCCAGCTCTCAGACTGGCAACTACTCTTGTTTTGGAACATTACAAAGTGAAAACGGGTTTAAGATAACTTTTAGCCACTAGAATCTGAAAGCAACTTTTTAAGGTTACAAATGGATCTTTGAGAGGCTGATGAGACTATGATTATAGACAGATGCACATGAATTTGCATACGATTTCAGAACCTGAGTTAATAAGATCTTGACCAATAGGATATAAAATAACTTACCAAGGTCATACCCCAGGTAGACAGAACCTGAATAGCACCCACCCACATCTTCTTTCCGCTAATGTAGTATATTTCACACTCCCACATTCTGTGGGTTGGAAAAACAGACTTTCTAACTATAAGTCGTAAGAGCAAGTCCTGTCCATCTACCTAGCACCTAAGTGCCCACAAGCAACTCATTCACTTACTGATGGAGAAGAGTAAAAAGAAAAACTAAATAACAAAAAAACAGATTAAGAATTATTCTCAACAGTTTTAATTAATGGCATTTTGTATTTCCAACCCTTGGCAGAGTTGAACTTCTACCTAATTTGTTCCAACCCAAATGATTTTTACAGACACACATACACACAAATCTACAAAGAATCATTCAGAGATGCCTGTATAGATGCATTGACTTTTAAAAAATCATAAAAATAATATTTTAATAATGTCATTTATTTTTATCCCACTTTTCTCCCACTCAATGCTTGCTTGCTTATAAAATATATATTTTTGGAGTTTTCTAAATGACACTACTACATAAAATTCAAATCTTCATTTTTCATAAGAATTTCAGAATTCTTCATAGGTAGAATTACTAAGTCCAATTACAATTAATTTTAATTCGTGCGTGTGCATATACATAATAAGTACAGGTTTTTGTGCAATTATTCAATGTAATCAGCCTATTACTCCTCAGTATCTCTAGTAATTCCTTTCTCTTCTTGAAAAAACATATGCTCCCTACCTCTCTCACTTCACAGTCCAGCCAGGTCAGTTTCAAGCCTTCCTGTGATTATTGATTGCTTTCTTTTTGTCTTTACTTCATTTCCTCCTCTTTGTTCTTGCATTTGTCCCTTTTCACTCTTAGATTCTAAAAATGTGATTAAACTTGACAGCTTCTAATCAGAACATAGATCTCTCTAGACTTTCTTCAACCACCTCCCCCCAGAAGACACTTCCATCTCCCTCAGCTCAGCCATAGGTAGGACCCCTCATCTCTAGCTTCCTCCCCTCATCTGTGCATGTGGCTTTTTAGAAATCAGTAAAGCTGTGGTATAGTCTTGAGTGTCGTCTTGCTGTGATGGGGACATCAAGTGCGGATCTTTTTCCTCTCTGCTCCAATATAGCCAGGGGAAGGGGGCATGGCTGGAGCTCAGTGAATTAGCTGTTCTCTTCCAGGACTTTGAGCATAGGTCACAAGGACTAAGGAACCATATTCATTTAGTGATTGCATCCTGACCTGACCCTTCCCACTGAAAGGCAATGGTTGGGTGGGGCTCCTGCGTCCTGGGTCTCCAGCCTTCCCATTAATCCCGAGATGCCCACCCTCAGTGCTCCTGCTACCAACCCTACCAATCAGTTCTCTTTCACTTAAGTCAGCTCAATAAGTTTCTGAGGTTGCAACCAAAAAACCATGACTGATTCATGAAGAAATCCAGGGAGCAGGCTAAAGCAGACCATTCCACTTCCTCTCTGATGCCACAGCCCCGATCCTGCCATGGGAGTGGATAACTATGGATAACATATTTCCTCTATGATCTATTTCAGGAGGTCCCTCTGAGGACAGGGAAAATGTCTCTAAACCAGGACATAAGACGTCTGGATTCTGGCTGTGGCTGTGCCAATCGCCAGCTCTAGGTCTCGATCCTGCTCACTCACTATGTAGCACGTAGCAGTGCCAACTCACACTTACTGGGCATGTCTGCACCAGGAATTGTCAGAAGTGCTTTACATAGTCACTTACTGCTTACAACAGTCTTAGGAAGAAACTATTGTTATCCCCCTTTCTCAGAAGGAAAACCAAGTATCTTGTTCAAAGTTATATAACTGAGAAATAACTTGAACACAGAAAACCTGACTCAAAGATTTGTGCTCTCGGCCGAGAGCACAAAGTTTGATTGGTATCCTTTTCTCTAGGTTGTAATTGGACTACTTTGGAGACTCCAAGTCTTTGCCTAGAAGAGATTTATCCTCTAATCATAGCACCACCGCGACCCAGTATCACCAGGCCAGGACTGCTCCACACACAATGGTTGAATATTTAGCACTTTCCTAAAGTCCTTGCTCCCTCCTGTCAGCTCCAGCTGACTGTTTCTTCTGAGAAATGCCCTCAGAGCCTGTCTAATCAAGATAGACTAAAGCTTCCTTTGTGCCTTATCAGGGATTTTCACCTTAACTGTTGATCTACATTCCTGCTGTAATAAATTGCCACAAATTTATGGTTTAAAAACAACCCGTGTTTATTCTTTCATATTTTGAGAGCTTAGAATTCTGAAATGGGCCTCGCTGGGCTAACATCAAGGTGTTGGAGGTCTGTGCTCCCTCTGGAGGCTCTAGGGGAAGATCTGTCCCCGCCGTTTCCTGTTTCTGGAGGCTGCCTGCATTCCTTGGCTCGTGGCTTCTTCCTGCAGCTTCAAAGTCAACAGTTCAGCATCAAACCCTTCTCTGATTCTGACACTTGGCTTTGGCCATTACATCGCTGACTCTTTCAAGGGACCTTTTAATTACGTTTAGGGCCCACCTGGACAACCTAGAACAATCTCCCTATCTCCAAGTTCTTAAATTAATCACATTTGCAAAGTCTGCTTTGCCATGTAAGGTACCAAACATCTTCACCGGTGCCAGAGATGAAGATGTGGAAACCTTTGCAGGTGGCATTATTCTGCCTACCAGCTATCTGAATACACAGCTGGTAAACCCGCTATGACAGTAGAGAATACCTTAGATATCTAACACCAGAAATAATGAGGGGAATTCATATTTCTTATAATATTCTAAGTGAATATTTTTAAAGGGCCAAGTCTTTCTTCTAACTGTGCCAGATGAATGAGGCAGACACTCAGAAGAAGGAAAAATCACAAGTTGGAAGTTAGTGTGATCAAACTGCAAAGATTTTAGGAGTATTTATTGTTCAATCCGTTCGTCTGTCTCTTTTTTATTATTTAAATCTAGACAAGCCAACCTCAGATTTCTGGATTCTAAATTTCTGTGTTCCCTTTCATTTGAAATCTGACATTATCCCATTTTTGCTTGAACATATCTTACTTAAAGCAGCAAGAAAAAGCTAAGACACTCTAATGGGCTCTTTCTAGCCGCAACCTTTAAAATGACAGTCATACACACCCTCTAGTGAATTACTTTATTTCTTTGAATTCCCATTTTTTAAAGAAAAAATGATTATCTTCTCCATTTATCTAACATTCTAGTCACTGCCATCTCAATGGCCAAGCTAATGGTTTTTCATCACAGTCTTAACCTATTACTTGCATGGAAAGTACCCTTGAAGGAAGAAATGGCACTGAGAGAATTAAAACCATATCAACTCTACCTGGAAACATGTTTTGCATATACTAGTAGCTAAGTGATGTTAGACGTCATTATTTTCTTTCCCTTTTCCAGTTGTTTTGAATCGGAGAAACTTGCCACGGTGAGGACGTGGTGCTGCAGAGGAAAGCCTGGTATATGTGCTTTTCTACATGATTAAAATTTCACAGTCCATCTAGTGACCCTATAACCAAACCACTGAGAAAATGTTTCCACTTCTGCCACATGTTCTTTGTTTAGTAGGATAAAGCTCATTTCAGAAATTGCTGGAGAGCACTTTCCCTTGGGACTTACTTTGACAATTCGTGGCCTTAGGGGATTTACAATTCAACCAGAGAACCAGAACTAGAAAGCAACCTTTTCTAGACCACTGGCTACAAACCAGAGGGCACAGAACACCCCAGCCAACAGGCATGAATTGTTTTTCTGTGTTATAACTGTAAAAAGTTTGATTTGGCTTTCAATATTTAAAAACCAACAGCTGTCACATTAAATTTGAATTTCTGGCTTTTGATAAAAAATAGGATAAGCTGGCCACATTGGGTCCACAGTATCACAAGGCAACAGTTTGTTCACATGGAAGTAGCTACTCCCTTTGCTCAGGGCAGATACTCCCAGTTGGTCTGCTTTCCCACCTCCCTCTGCCCCCTTACTTAACTTAAATTATTATACCCACCTGGCTTTTGTAGGCGTTGTGTGACTCTTGTTCTGGCTCCTATAAGGTATAACTAGGTTTTATTTGCATAGTTTCTATTCCTTCAGGAGAAAATCCACTGGATTAATTTACATTATTTTTAACATTTTCTAATATTCTATGCCAATCATACTCACATTTGGGACCTCTCACCAGGTGACCTAGGGTAAGCTTAGATACCATGATCAGAACTGTGCTTCAGCCTGCTTACCTGGATCAAAGATAGGCTGGAGTAGAGAATGAATGTTTGAAAGACAAGGGAAATAGTTGAGAACAGAGGGTATGGGGTTTGATCTAGGGAAATGTGAGTAATCATGGAGATATGACAGATGTAGAAGATTTTGAAGAGGCAGATTTAATAAGAGGTAGCAACTGATTGGATTTAGTATTTACTTACTCTGTCTCTCCTCCATGAAGGTCTTCCTAGACTTTCTAACTCATATCCCCTCTTCGGTCAGACTCTAATGCTCATATTTTTCTCTCTGCCTGATATTCTAATCATTTGCTTACACACAAGTGGCAAAAGAAGTAGAGGAATCAAACATGAATCTTAAATTTTAGGTGGGAAACCCATCCAGATGCCATTAATGAAGACAAAGAGTGCTGGAGAATGGGCAACTTTTGTTTTCTTTTTGGGGGGTGCTGTGGGGCGTCAGACAAAGCTGGAGATGGGGGGACTCAGAGTTTAGTTTGGCACATAAGGTTTACGCAGTGGATGGCAATGTCTAGTAAATAGTGCTGTGGTTTAATTATCACTGTCATGGGCTGTAGAGTCAGAATGCCTCGATTTGCACCCTAGTTCCACTGCTCTCGAGCTGCAACATTGGGTAAATTACTTAATGTCCCAGTGCCTTGATTTGCTCTGAAAAATGGGGATTAGTAATTGTGTCAACTTCATAACAGCGCAGGGATGGAACTGGGACCTGAGAAAGAGATAGGAGCCATCTCAGTTTTAGAAAATGAGTGTGATCCCCCAGGAAGACCCTGAGGAGAGGGAAGAAAGCCAACTGCAGAGCCCTGCTGTGAGGCAGTGGCTAGAACAGCACTTCTCAAATGTGGCTGCACATCGTAATCACCTGGAGAGCTTCCAAAAAATACTGCTGTTTGGGTATTACCCCTAGAGATTCTAAGTGAATAGTTCTGGCATGTGGCCCTAGTGTTGGGAGCTTTAAAAAGGTACCCAGGAGATTCTAATTTACATGGCAATTGAGAACCACATTCCTAAAGGAAGACAGAAAAGATCTAGGATTTCTCATTTGGGGGTGGGATCTATTCATTCAAGGATAGATTTAAATGAAAATTCCAACAAAGTCCTTTCTTATAACATTATCACACATCAAAGACTTGTTAGAAGATATAATAAAAGTAATAGCTATCATTTACTAGCAATTAGAGTAAAATACTACATTGATTATGAGCATGGGCTATGAAATTAGGCATAGGCTCAGATCACAGCTCCATCACTTAGCTGTGTGAACTGAGAAATTTTCTTTATGTCTTTGTTTTACTTTCCTCATCTATAAAGTGGGAAATATCACTACCTATCATATTTGGCTATTTGTCAGGTACCTGAAAGTGAAAGGAACTTAGAATGGTGCTTGACAAAAAGTATACACTTAGTAAAAAAAATTGTACTATTATCCTTCCTGTCATTATTGCGTGTCTATCCTCTGCCAGGCACTGTACTGTGTATTTATTAAGCAATAGGGTGAATAAGTGAGATATTAATTGGTGTTTCACCTTTGAGCTGCTGAGGACTCACCAGCAAAAATAAAGAATAATTTTCCCTTTTCTTCTCAAGAGAGATGGTTGTACAGATCTTGGGGGTGTGAGTCTTGTGCTCATCTGCACTGCAGTTGACAGCTTTTGTGTTTTGGGCTCAACTAGGAAGATCAAGATGGTCTACACAGGGTGGAGCTGATGCTGCAGGATCCTGTGATGCTGGGGACTTAGTCATGAGGACAGTGGTGTTCAGAGAAGACTGGATTCCCTCTCCTTGCAGGACCACTGTGAAGGAGTAAGGCCCTGTTTAGAAAGGAATGAGATCCCAAGACTTGGAATAAAGACATGAAGGTTAACATACTTGAAGATCTCACAGGACCATTTGAGCTTACAGAAGAGGCCCACTGCCCCATCACTTGATGATAACACTATAGAGAAGATTGACTTAAAAAACAACAACAACATGTGCTTCCTTAGAGTGTAGCCCCATCTCTCCTCTTGGACACCAGACTGATGACCAGGGCCAAGCCATAATCAGGTGAGGAAGTACCTGACCTCCCAAGGGGGGAAAAAAAGTACTAACTATGCTCCTAAGTATTGCTAGAATCCGGCAATACAAGTTGGACATAAATTTCATAGGCAATTTACTATGGTAAACTATTTTAAATTGCACATGAACTTTATGTACACCCTGTATGTACCGGCAGTCAGAAAAGTATGGATGAAGGAACAGGCAATACGGCTGAATCAGGGAGAGGTTAGAGACATGGAAATATGCTCCAGTAATACAAGATTTGAAACCCTAGTAAAGACAGTGGGAGACGGTACTAACATGCTGGTAATATAGGTCTTGGAGGCTTGCACGGTTCATACTAAATCATGCCATAATTGCAGTGGCAGAAGATGGAAAAAAAGATCAAAGGGCTGAGAGAAGTAGGATGCTAAATGGGTATGCTATGTAGGAATAGAAATCCCATCAGCCAACTATGTTCAGTGAACTCGGAGGGCCCAGAGGGTGCTCTGAGGGTCCAAAATGATAAGGAATGTGCTGATGATATAGGTACAAGCTCAACAGTAGCCATCCTGTCTGGTCTAAGGCTCATGGTAGGTGACATTGTTATAGAATTGTGCTCCCTCATAGCAATGCATCTGACAGGATCTCAACATAATAGATACCAAGTGGTGGCACTTAACCATCACAAACAATTATTATAGTAAATGGTAAAATCTTCATGGTTACCATGAGTGTTAACATGCAGAGAACTATAGACATGATTAATAAAATGCAACATATCAAATCATCTTATCATAAGGACATTTGCACTAGATTGTTAATCACAATTCAATTTACCATCACCAAGATGTGGAAACAACCTAAGTGCCCATCAGCACATGAATGGATTAATAAACTTTGGTATATGTATACCACGGAATATTAGCCATTAAAAAAGATGGAGAGTTTACAAATTTTGTATTAAACTGGATGGAGTTGAAACACATTCTTTTTAGTAAAGTATCACAAGAACAGAAAAGCAAGTATACAATGTACTAAATACTAATATGAAGCTAGTACATGAACTAATGCACACTCACACAAGAGAATAACCAACTTCAATTCAAGTTGGAGGGGGGAGAAGGTGGGAGAATGGAGGAGGGAGGAGGGAGGAGGATTGGTGTGCTCCCACCTGATGGGCACAATGTGAGGCTGCATGGCAAACCTCCTAGGTGTGGGACATGACTATAACAGAGATTTTACTTAACAAATGCAAACATTATAACCTAATCATCTGTGCCCTCATATTAATCTGAAATAAAAAAATAAAAATTAAGATGCAATATCTCTGAGGGAAGGTAGACGGACAATCAACTGGGATATTACATAACCCAGAGAAATGACTGTTTCATGGGTCCACTTGTGTCTCTGCTTAACCCTGCTTCCTTCATCTCCTTGTGGATGTGGTTGATGAAACCACTTCCTCATGAATGTCCTGCATGCAAATGTCCATCTCAGGGTCTCAAGGAGTGGACCAACAGCTCTAGGACACAAGTTTTGTACTTATTGAATAAAAGAGAAGCTGCCCCCACCACCAACTTTGCCCTTGATGAGACTGGCAATGTCTAGATTTTTATGGATGTTTGTCTGTCTCCAAAATATATAATTATTATCAGTAAAAACTTAAAAAGGGAGAGATGCCCTTTCCCTTATGATTTTGGGAAAGTGCGGCTAGAGAAGTCCAAATTATGATATTCCCAAGGAAGATGATCTACAGATATTGTGGACCGCAAACTCCCACTAAAGCTTCCCACATAAACTCAGGCGTGAACTTCGGGGCAAGACTTTTCTCTCACCTTTCTAGACTCACACAACAAAGTGTCATTCCTGTTGGAAGGAAGGGTCAGCTTCATAAGGGAAATAATTTTCTGTAGTAATGTATGAAAACGTTTCAGTGGACTCACTGGTCTTCTTTGAAGAAATGTACCAGAGATATCAGCAAGAAAATCCTAGTGATGAAGTGTGTAAGCTCTACACAGCCCTGAATGCGAAGAATGGGGAGCAGAGCTCCTGTCCAACTGCCTCTTTTCCTGAGTAGCATTTTTAACCTTGGCCAGGGTGTTTTCAGAATGGCTTTATAGCAACTTGTAACAGAGATAAAATCTCTCTGTTAAAATAGCTATAATATTAGTCACCTCAAGGGGATGCTGTCAGGCTTTGTAAAGTACTTTGTAGCTCCTCAGATAAAAGCAGAGATAGAGCTGCATTCTTGTTATTTCTCAACTTGGAGGGCCATTTGGCTAACCTTCTGCATGAACTCACTCTAATAAAGCCTCATACAGGCTATAAATCCCATCACCCGCTTCATTTCAGCAATGACAGGGAAAACAAGATGACTACTCACTCTGTGGGCCTCTGGAAGAACGGTATCCCCACCCTGGGGAAAAAGAGAAACTGAGCAATGGATTTCAGATGGAGCCTGAGGAGATGCAGCCTTGCTGTCCCCCAAGCCCTGACATTTTTGGGAAAAGCAGCTTAGATCTTCACCCGTAAACCACGATGCTTCATGATCCAACCACAGTGTGCTCCTCCTCCCCTTCATCGTCTTCTTGACTGACAGAGGCAGGAACAGCTAACCCTGCACCAAAACCCATGCTCCTTCTTTCTCAGCCTGGACTGGTGCAGGGAAGCAGCTGTACAGCCTGGAACTGAGCTCCTCACTCTGCACGGCATCCAGCCAGGGCTGTGGAACCTGTTCTTGCCAAATATGTGTTGCTTTCTGGCCTGGGTAAAGGTCAAGAGGAGCTCAGTTTTTCCTATCTGATTTGCTGGCTAAATGCCTATGGCTCTGGGATTACTGGGGCTGGCAAAGTCGTCAACTCAAGAATCATGCTTATGAATGAAAAACAGAGCATTGTGAGAATTACTGAAATCTGGAGGTTTATTTAATACAATGTCTAGTGTTACCCTAATTATGCAAAAACACTTTTTGAGACATTGCTATGTACCAGGAACTTTTCCAACATTTATCCTTTAATCGTGACATCAACCCTACCAGGCAGCTGCTATTACTACCCTCATTTTCTCATGAGACACAGAGAAGTGGGA
>NW_003852471.1:6377411-6381059 GCF_000181295.1 Otolemur garnettii | reverse complement strand
AAAACACACAAGAGAGACATAGAGAAGTTCAGTAAAACACCCAAGGTCACAGTGCTGGTGAGCAAGGAAGCTAGAACCAGGATCCGGGTCTATCTGAGTGCAGTGCTGGACACTGCTGCCCCCAGGATGCTGCCTCCAATCCCTTCCCTTCCTCTTGTTCCACTCCTCCGACTCCAGCCTCACCAGAGCGTGCACTCCAGGGCTCGTCTTCCTGTTAGGAGTGAATTTCCTTTCCTCCATCGTTTCCTGTCAAATCCAACAGGGCACTGCTGAAGCAGGCCTTCCTAGTTGGGATGCACCTCTCCTCTTCCCAGTCTCATTCTGTCTCTCACTTTTCTTCCGTGACCTGAGAATAATGCACTCCTGGTGGCCTCTGGGCAGAATGACTTGTCCATACAGGCTTCCCAGCTGAGACTGAAGGCCTGGGGAGTCAGTGCCACCCAGAGCTCCCAACATCCACCCCCTAGCAGAAGTAGGAACTCAGGAAATGTTTGTTAAATAGTTGCATATGAAACATAGAGCTGTGAGACAAGGGACTGTTTTCATTAATGATATGCAGACAGAACCATCAAACTCTGGGACCAACTTATGACCCAAACCCAGAAGAGTCTTACTTGAGAAAGGACAGGTTTCTCCACGCACTGCCGCTGAGCAAGGTGTTGGTCCTGCCTCCAGCTGCTATCTCTAGTCACACACAGGGTGGGAACTGGATACTTAGGACTGGCCACATTTCAGGACCCCACCTAAAACTGCATCTACCCTCCATGCTCCAGACATCATTCTCTGATGTCTGGAATTTTATAATTAAGGGTTCATTCCCAGACAAAGGTTGAGATTCTCAGGTATCCTGATACAAATAGGTTTGCTAGGCCCTTTCCTAAGAGTGAGTTTTGAAAGTCAGACAAGAGACTATTGAACCCTCACATAAGGGTCCTGTGCTTGAGGAGGGAGGGGTCAGAACTCAGCAAAGAACAATTGAAAACACCAAGTTTATCTGCTTTGCAGATGTGCACAGTGAAGTTGTGAGCCTGTGATTGGATCCCCAGAGGATTAGATGCCTGTTTATGGGAGGGGAACAGCCAGTGGAAGCCTCTCTGTCTGATCCAAACCAGAATTTTCTTGAAGGATGACTCAAAAAGTCCTACACTTGACTTTGGCAGAGATGCTGTGGTAGGCAGGAGTATATCAGTCAGTAAAGCTGCCCTGGGCCTGCAAAATCCACACAATTTGTTTCTAGAGCTCACTTCCTACTTCAATCAATTTCAGGAATCTCCTGTCACTATCTCCCTTTTGTGCTGAAGGATAAAGTTTGTGCAGACAAAAATGAGAAAAGAAGCCAGAATTTGCTAGATCAATACCGATCTTGAATGTCCCAGGACTACAGCCTGTTAGAGCTGGCTGTTAGCAAACTGTGAAGGATGACTAAACATTTGCTAATTACAGAAACTAAATCGAACTAAAAAATGTTATCAATTATTATCTCCAGCCTTAGTAGCTGTGTAGAATGTATGTGTATCACTTATATATTATAAATATTGAAATTTAATTTAATTGCACATGAATTTTATGGACACCCTGGATAAATAAACATTAGAACCTCCATAAGTGACCACCTCCTTAGCTTGACCTAATTTTCATAGTCTGGACATGACCACATGTATGCATCAGTACAGTAGGCCTGGTTGGAGTAGGCCTGGTTGGAGTAGGCCTAGTTCCTTATGTTGACTATCTCCATATGTTGAACAGTTTGTTACAGTTCCTTGGGTGGTCAACTTACAGAGGTTCTACTGCATGTGTGTGTGCATATATGTGTGTATGTGTGGGGGGGTAACTTTTTCTTATGTACTTGATCCCCAGCCTCTACTTCCCAAATTTTCTTTGACAGGATGAAGTGAGTTACCTGAAGCAGTTATTTCTTTAGCTATGTTTCCCTCCAAAACATACCACCCCACTTACTATCTTCATAATTGTGTTCTCTATTGTGCCAAAGTTCTACCAGGCTCTGGATGAGACAGAGAGGCTGCTACTGGCTGCTACCATGACATGAGGCCTGCCTCTATCGTGTGAATTCAGATGTGCCATGAAGTCCCCAAGAGCTAAATAAAACACTTCTTCTTCTCAGCCCTGTTATTCCCACCTCCCCTGAATACACTGTAGTTTCATGCTCAGAGCATCATCCTCTTTGGCTTCAATCAGACTCTAGGGTAAGATGTAAATCTTCCCTGAGGGAAAAATCCTTAAAATTCTTAAATGAACTGAGAATATAAAAGTCAGATTATATTAATTCAACTATCCAACAAATAATTCCCTCAATCCCTACTAAGCACTGGGCACACTGACGTGGTAAAGGTAACCCTTGATTTTTAAGTCACAGGGAGACAGAGGCGGGTATTAAGGCAGAGGGGCTAAGAAGGTCTGAGACCAAGTGTGAGGTGTTATCCTGAAGGGACCTAGGAGGAGAAAAAGGACAGTAGGCAAAAATAAGAAAATAGCATTAAGTATGGACCTTGCTTAATGATAATGTCTCAATACTGATTCATTGATTGTAGCAAAAGTATATTATACAATATAATGTTAATAACAGGGAAAATTAGGACTGGGAATGGGGAAATATGGGAACTCTCTGTACAATCTTACCATTTTTTTTTTTTTGTAAACCTAAAACTGTCCTACAAAATAAAGTCTGTTTTTTAAATTTATTTTTTAATGAATCATAGCTGTGTACATTAATACTCTCATGGGGTACAGTGTGTTGTTTCTATATACAATTTGAAATACTTTCACCCAATTGGTTAGCATAGCCTTCATGTCATTTTCTTAGTTGTTGTGTTAAGACATTTATATTCTACATTTGGAAAGTTTCACATGTACCCTATTTTTTAAAGAAAAGAAGGCTGAAAACAACAAAGGTAGTAGCAGAGGAATCCGTACTCCTTTCCTAATAGTGCCTGAATACCCTGTAAGAAATCACCCTTCCCAGGGCTTCCCATTAGCAGCTTGGGTGGGACTGATCTTCCTCAGCACCAGGGAAGAGCTCTCATTGGTTTAAGTCTAACAGTAGATCCTACCATGGCCACAGTGATTGGTGGGCATGTAACCAATCAGAATAGTGGGATTCCAAATGCTGCCTTAGGAAAGAAAAGCTTGACTCTAGTGCTGGACAAGAATAGGAGAACATGAAGTTTCAGTGCTGCAGCTATCTGGTTACTATACCAGGAATGCGACTCAGGGACCCTGAGACAGAGCTCACATCCAAAGGGGGCAAAGCCAAGAAACAGATCCTGATGCTCTTGGTTGAGCTTCCCTGACAATGACTGCTCCTGAGAACTGTGGGACCTCTGCCTGCATAAACAACTCTAATTAACCATATGGACTGCACAGTTCACTGTGTGGCTTGTGGCTACCTGAGTGAGCACAGCAGGGCACACCAAGAGCCAAGCCCTGCTGTGCTGAAGTCCCGGGCCCTGCAGCAGAGTCAGTTTTCACTCTGCCACATTATGAATTTGAAAACAGAGCGGCAAGTAGAACAAGGCAGTGTCAGGCAACAGACCCCTCTGTTTTCATTCCAAAGAGTCTCTCACCAAAAGCAAGCTATCTTCCAGTTCTGAGCCAGACCAAGCAGAGGTCAAAAATTTAAGGCCTCATTTG
>NW_003852471.1:6374543-6376268 GCF_000181295.1 Otolemur garnettii | reverse complement strand
AGATGAAAGCCACATTTCTAAAACTCCCTTGCAGCTAGGGTTCCAAATGTAATTTAGACCCCACTAATCAGAATGCCTTCCTTTGAGATATGGAAGGGGAAGGCAAGGAAAGTCTTGTTTCATTGGTTTCCACCAGCAAGTACAGTTGGATAGGATATGTGTGTGTGTGTCTCTATATGTGTATCTGTGTGTGTGTCTGCATGTTTGTCTGTGTGTGTCTGTGTGTGCGTGAGTGTGCGTGTCAGCTCTGATGGGGCTCATGAGGCCTCCTAACTAGTGTTCTGATTGCCAAGAGTCAGGATTCAGAGCATCTGTTTGTCCGCCGTGCATTGTAATGAGATTATGTGGCATAGCAGCTCATAGAGGCAGAGGCAGACAGGGTTGAAGATCATGGGAGTTATTGATCTTGGATGCTTCGTGCTTATGCCCATGTGGCCTTGATTTTGAAACCAGTAGCTGAGGAGTATGTCTCAAAATTCAACACGTAACTTCTTTTTATAGAAAAAGCAGTGGTTTTTTAATGGTTCTTTTTGGTAATGTGGTTCCAAAGTGGAACTTTTGGAGATATTCTTGTGATACAGAGTATGTATTTTCAGCATTTTTAAATTCAGCAAACATTTACTTCCCTGCAATAAGCTCCCTTCTAGTTGTATTGGCTACTGTAGATTCTGTTCTCTGCAGCAGAACCTGGATCAATATGCCAGATCAGTCTTAAGATTCATTCAAATATGTGTACCTGTGTTAAAAGGTAAATAAAATGGTGGACTCGGCCCTCAAGAACTGTGAAATGTAATAGAAGTAGACATATAAAAAAATGTGCAAAAAAAATGTGCAAATATTATTATAGATGTCCTTTACTTGCTCAGTGGATATTTACTATGTATCTGGCACTATTGTAGGTTTGAGGAACACAGGAGTTAAAAAATAAGCCAAAAAAGGCACTATTCTTCTAAAGTTCATGTTCTAATTGAAGAAAGGAGAGACAGATAGACAATAAGAGGACAGGCAAAAAAATACCTAAAGAAGATAATTTCAGATATTTAAAAGAGCTATAAGGTATTGAGGTAAAGAAAATGATTTAGGGAGTACTTTAGAATAAATAATTGGGGAAGGCTTTTCTAAGGAGGTGACATTTAAACTGAGACCTAAATAAGTTGGAACCAACAACCACCAGAAGATCTAGAGACAGAGTGATTCAGGTTGGAGTGAAGAAGGGGTTTAAAGCTCCCAAGTGGAAACAAAGGTGTATTTCTTGAGTAATATGAAGCAGGCTCGGAGTAGCCTGAGTGTAGCAAGTTAAGGGGAGAAGGATGCAAGATGACATTGAAAAGGGAGGCAGTGGTGAATCATGTTCTTTCATACAGCATGGGAAGGAGTTTTTATTTTATTCAGCATTGAATGGAAAACCACTGATGTCTCTTAAGCAAGAGCAGTACAGAGCCTGATTTAGGTTTTATAAAGACCCCTCTATCTGCTGCATAAGCAACTGGGTTGCAGAGAAACAAGAGAAAAGGCAGGAAACTCTGGTCATCTGGGCAAGAAATGATGAGGATTGAAAGTATAGAAGAAGAGGGCAGTGCCTGTAGCTCACTGGGCAGGGTGCCGGCTACATACATCAAGGCAGGTGGGTTAGAACCCAGCCCCGGCCTGCTGAACAACAATGACACTGTAACAAAAAATAGCCAGGCGTTGTGGCAGGCACCTATAGTCCCAGCTACTTGGGAG
>NW_003852471.1:6371409-6372982 GCF_000181295.1 Otolemur garnettii | reverse complement strand
GGCCTGGACTGGATTTGATCCCGCCAACTCCAGTGTATGTGGCTGGCTCCCTAGCCACTGAGCTACAGGTGCCGAGCCATTTTTTTTTTAAATGTACACTTCTGCTGATAAGAATCAGCAGGAATAGCCAAACAAAAAAGTGGGGAAAGAGCATTTTTAAAAAGCATTTTAAAAGAGCATTTTAAAAACAGGAAGGAAATGAGGTAAGGTATTTGTTGAGCTATAAGCATGGGTATAAGTCAGGATATAGAGTTTAGCAGAGCGGCAGGGAGCTGAGCCCGGTGAGCAGGGCCCAAGTCACACAAAGCTTTATGATACATATGGAGGTGCTTATGGGAAAGACAAGAGGGACACTTTGAAGAAATTCAAGAGGAGAGCGACACAGTTAAATTCCCGTTAAATTGTTCGCTCTCCTGGCTGCATGACAAAGGAAAGGTAGGAGTGAGGAGGATCATTTTGAAGACAGTGTGAGAATCCAGGAAGGAGCTGACAGAGCCCAAGCCAGGGAGTGGCAATAGGAATAGAGGGGATTGGACAGGTAGAGGCTGGAAAAGGAAACATCAGAACGTGGTGTTCACTGGATGTGGAAGGATTCTAGAAGGACTCCAGACTTCTGCTCAGGAATCTGGGTAGAAGCTGAAGCCATTCACTGCATTAGGTAACTCAGGGGAGCAAGGGCGCCTGGGTGGAAGGGGGGAGCCGAGAAGGAGACGGCAATGAGTGGTTCAGTTCAGGCACATTGCATTTGAGGTGCCCATGGACATCCTGGGGTGCTCCCTAGTCAGCTGTGAGATACGGAGACCAAAGTTCAGAACAAAGGGGTTATAGATAGGGATAAGGAAGTAGATTCACAAGTCCTCAGAACATGGGTGGAAGTTAAAATCAAGTGGGTGGACAAAATTTCCTGCCCAGAGAGACCATCAGGAAAAGGAGAGCAGGGACCAAGAACAGAGCCCAGAGGAGCACAGTGCTTAGGCTCAGGGACCCAGAACAGAGCCCAGGGGAGCACAGTGCTTAGGTTCAGGGACCCAGAACAGAGCCCAGGGGAGCACAGTGCTTAGGTGGGGCTCAGGGACCCAGAACAGAGCCCAGGGGAGCACAGTGCTTAGGTTCAGGGACCCAGAACAGAGCCCAGGGGAGCACAGTGCTTACGTGGGGCTCAGGGACCCAGAACAGAGCCCAGGGGAGCACAGTGCTTAAGCAGGGCTCGTGAAATAGTAGCCAAGGCAGCAGAGAGTGGTGCACGACAGGAAAGCTCAGACTTTGTGTCAGTTTGCATTGTCCAGGCAGGTTCCCTAGAGAAGGGGGATGACGTGGATTACAGTGGGTAGAAATGTGAACGGAAGCTGAGAAAGTGGAGACCACTTGAAGAAGCATAGGTATGAAGGGGCGAGGAGAGAGCAACAGGTGGGTTTGACCCAGGAGGATTCGTTTTTTCATTGCGGGCTTTTATTGATGTGATAAAATGTTTGAGTCACAGAGCCAAGAGAAAAACAGCAGGTTACTGAATTGTACGTACAACTTGATGTCAAAATCGTGTCAATTAAAAAAAATCCTAGGTAAAAGACTAAAC
>NW_003852471.1:6368964-6371069 GCF_000181295.1 Otolemur garnettii | reverse complement strand
CTCTACTTTTTAAACAGTAGTCTATATATACGTAATGTATACTATAAATACATACATTTTGCTGAACGCATATATACATACTTTTTGCTGAATCATTTTTAAAGGCCAGACATCATGCCACTTTTCTTTTAAGTATTTCTCCTAAAAACAAGGACACTCTAAAGAGAATAATTTTTAAAGTCCTATTAATCTTACCCTGTGCGCATATGTGCACGCAATCACTAGGAGTGTGGGTGTGAGAGGGAGCGGGACCCTGACTTTTGACTCAGGAATTAAGAAATGATTTTAAATAAAACTTTAAGAATTTGTATGTGGTGTTTTCCAATGCTAAACACAGAGTCAACATTTCTATTTAAGTATATTTCTATTTACAAATATAAATAAAGTGCCCCGTCTGTTATAATAATGCCATCTTTCCCTCCAAGCCCACCTCAGCTGTCACAGCCCCCACAAAGCTTCTCCTGCCCTCCGGCTTTCCTCCAGGTGAGAGCCTTGCTTCTTCTCAGATCTCACAGCACATTCACCTCTCCCCTCTGATGGCTTCCCTTCCACCTGCCACAACTGCTCTTGTTCCACTTTCTTAGTCTTTCCTCAGGGCTCCTTGTCCATTTTAACCTATGTGAGAAAAAAGGGCTGTGTCTTGGTCACAAAGTCATGGCTATGAAGATCTGGATTTGAATTTGACTCTTCCTTTTTTTAGTTGATCATGTTATTGATCCTATAAATCTCAGTCTCTCATTCCAAACTTCCTCCTAAAGGTTGATTCTTACTAAATTCTTAATAAATTAGAATCATTTTATAGCTATTATTAAAGTCTGTTTTCATAGAAATGTGCAATAAATACTTGATGAATCAGTTCTAACTAATTAATAGCTAATACTGGCCTAAGGTGTCATATTTTTTACCCTTACACTATAATACACTGTAATACCCACGCTTATTTTAAGACCTGAGAATATGGTTTAGATTTTCAAGGACCTTTTTTTCCTCAAATAACTGCATCATGGTAAGTACTATGAAGTACATCTGTAAGACTGGTATTTCTGCAAGTGTATTAACCACTTGCCAGTTTGGTAAGTTCCTTGAAAGTCTCTGAAGGCAGGAAGAATCAGGTGGATATAAAACTTCCAGGGTCACTGTTGCTGGAAGCAGGTTTCCCTGTGGGAACCTCTGATCATGTAAAAACACTTCAAAACCAGTGGTTTCACACTAGCGTGTTACAAGCAGAAGGCGTGAGGGCTGCCATCCTGTTGTCCCTGACTCCGTCTCTAGCATACAAATTGCTCATTAAAAAAACAGATGACATGAAAGCAATTGTTACATAGCATTTGAATAAAGTAAAGAATAATCCCTCCATTTAACACCAGTTTTGCGTTACTCCTGTGCTTGGACATTGTGCTAGAAACTGTGGGCCTTTCCCCTGTCCACCAGAGTAGTACTGAAAAGCACACACAACCAAAAGATGTCATCAAAATATACCACAGTCTTTTAAACCAAAATCAATGACAGGCTCTCACAGTAGAGGAGTAGGTCCCTGGGATCGGAAAGGTCAAATGCAAGAACTCATTGCATCTTCTGCTTGCTGAACAATTTGGGCAACTTACAACCCCTCTGGACCTCCTGTTTCCTCCTACAGTGGAGATAGTAAACGTCTTCTGTTGACTGTACAGAGCTGTTTGAGGACGCAACTGCTCAAGAGCTTTTAAATGCTATGCAGACACAGCTGCTATTGTCTACCTGGGTGTCTAACAAGCCCTCTTCCTTTCATCACAGTGAGGGGAGACAGCATCCCACATAGGGATGCAACATGAGGGCACTGGTACAAAGCTCGTGCATGTACCCGTCAAGCGCCACGGCAGATGCGGCAATCTGAGAAAATAGGGCTTTTTTGGAGTTTTTGAATATTCACTCAGAATATTCAAATATTTGCCTCCCACTTTACTCCCACCAGGACTGACTTTTCTAGGTTGATTGCAGGACTGCAATGGCTTTACCTGTCAAAGGGAGTGGTTTCATTACTAGATAACAAGTCATTCACCCGAGATTAAGTGGCTGCCCGTCAAGTCAGCACCAGAGGTGAGTGATGGACCTTACCGCACTCCTAT
>NW_003852471.1:6366709-6368750 GCF_000181295.1 Otolemur garnettii | reverse complement strand
GCTGTATTTGCTTCACTGGGGAGAAGAGTAAGTCATAAAATAGTCACCATGTGCCTGTATGTGTCTCACAAAGAAGAACATTGTTTCTTGGAGTCAACAGATGCATCTTACGCGATACTTACCCCTGACTGAAGACGGGCATCCAACATGCTTTATGGAGCTGAACTAAAATTGAGGCAACACCAACTTTCAGGCCAAATCCCATTACTTGTATAACTCGGTATTGAGTTCATTTTACACGCATTTACCTCCCTCTCCCTCTTCTGGCCTTAACATTTAATAGTTACTCAGTACATTTTATTATCATCTTAAAATTTTTTTTGGCAAAAGACTATGATCGTGGAAGGTGAAGAAAAGTTCTCTCACCACCAAACGTTCCCTTGCCCTTCTGCCCAGTCTGACAGTGCCTGATCAGGGTGAATTGAAGTTTTCATTTCCCCACAGTAAACATCCGCAAGTGGGATTGCTGGGTCAGGTGGCAAATATATGTTTAACTTGCCAACTTCGTTAACTATTTTAACTTTCTTTTAATAAGGAACTGCCAGTTTTCAACAGTGGCTGTACCATTTTCTATTCCTACCAGCAAAGAGTTCCAGCTGCTTCCCCACCTTGTCAGCACACAGTATTGTCCGTTGTTGTTTTTGACCAGCCATTCTAATAGTCATTCAGCCTTAGGGGAGGATAGACACACCCAGTTTCTTACACTGTGTGAGTACTTTGTGATAGTCAGGCCAATGAAGACAATTCAGAATGAAACCCTCTGATATGGATCATTGAACAATAACATTGCTGACCCTTGCTTGGAGGAAGAAAGTTGGGTGTGGAGTTTCTAACCCAAATCTTCCTGGCTGCTTTCTATTAATAGTAAAAGTTTTGCTGTCACTAGCAGCATCTTTGAGGACCAACATCCACTTTCCAGCAAGTAACAAATGGAGCTTTAATGAACTTTGTAGTAGTGTTTCTAGGAAACCTTCAAAGCTGAAATTGGTCTTTGATATTCTCCTAGCTATCCAGTTGAATCTCATATATATATTTTTTGTTGCCCTGGGCAAAGTGCTGTGGCATCAGAGCTCACGGCATCCTCAAACTCCTGGGCTCAAGTGATCCTCTTGCCTCAGCCTCCCAAGTAGCTGGAACTACAGATGCCCACCACAATGCCTGGCTAGTTTTTAGAGATGAGGTCTCACTGTTATTCAGGCTGGTGTCGAACTCCTCAGCTCAGGCAGTCCCCCTGCCTCAATATCCCAAAGTGCTAGGCTTGTAGGCCTGAGTTGCACCCAGCTGACTCTCATATTTTATTACCACTCTGTACAGAATTCTGGATGCTTTAGGAGGTTATTCAATTAAAACAAAGCTTGCCTTTCCTTTAGAAATGCCCTAGCCAATATGGTACTGCCCCTCCCCCAGCTACACATTGCTATTGGGCACTTTAAATGTTGCTAGTGCTACATTTAAAATTTTTAAACTGAAGTGTGTATAAAAGAAAGAATATAAAACATCTCATTAATTTTTACATTGAGTACATGTTGAAATGATACCATTTTGCAATGTTGGGGTAAATAAAATATATCACTAAGTCAATTTTACCTGTTTCTTTTGCTTTTGTAATATAGCTACTACTAGGACATTTCAAATTACATGTGGAATTAGATACGTGGTTTACATTATGTCTCTATTAGAAAACACTGTCCTGGAAAATAATACTGGTACTGAAGAGTGAAGTTTTAGATACAAGGGGCATTTCAAAATTTAGCATGGCTTTTAAATAAATATATACCATTGTTAAGCAGAGTAAGTTAGGTATTTAATAATTAAATATTCAGTTTAAAAAACCTGTTCATTCTATATAGGTATCCTAAAATGAATATGTCAATTTTTAAAGGAAAACATATTTTTAAAATAAACAAAATAATAATAAATTAAAACTAGGATAATTAAAAAATTAAAGCACCTTTAGTTCTTTAAAAGGTACTGTGAATAAATAAAAAGGCAAACTGGAGACTGGGAGAAAATATTTGCCAAATATGTATCTTATTAAAGA
>NW_003852471.1:6365095-6366232 GCF_000181295.1 Otolemur garnettii | reverse complement strand
GCAACTCAGCGATTCTAATTCCAAGTATTTAGTCTGTGCAAGGAACTCTATTCATAATAGCCCAAAACCAGAACCAAACTAAATTTCCAACAATATTGATGGATAAGCATATTGTACGTACCTCTATGAAACACTGCTTAACAATAAAAAGAACCAACTACGAATATGTGTAACAACCTGAATGAATCTCAAAGGCATTGTGCTAAGCAAAATTCTAGAGAAGGGAAAAATTTTTTAATGACTGAGCAGACCAGTTGTTGCTAGGGCCCAAGAATAAGAAAGGGGATTGACCAAGAAGGGCGACAAGAGAACGTTTGGGAGTGATGGAAATTGTAATTGTAATTGTGGTTATGTGAAGCTGTACATTTGTTAAAACTCATAGCACCATACATTAAAAATGATGAATTTTATTGCATGCAAATTATTCCTCAGTAAAGCTAATTTTTAAAAACTAAAATGAGTAATGTAAGTACTAATAAATAATTGAAATTCTCCCTTGCTGGTGGAGGTGTGCATAAAGTGGAACAAGTGCTTGGGTACCAATTTGGCAATCTCTATAAAACTGACAATGTTTGCGGCTTTTGACCCAGCAATTCTACTTTGAATTTGTCTTGAGAGCACCTCAGACATGTGAAAGGTGAGATATATACAAGAATACATGACCTCCGTGTGTGAAAATAGATCTCAATAACTTGGCCAAGATAAAAAAAAAGAGATGTTACAAAACAGTTCATACCACATACCATTCTGTAAATGTTGATAAATATTAAACAATATTAAATATGATAATGGATGCATTCTTGTATAGTATATGTGCACAATACGGGTAAGTATAGATAAGGAATATAACTCACAACTTCAGGATAGAGGTCAGAACTTAGGAAGAAAGAGAATGAAGTTGAGGATAAATAAAAGCACACTTTAAGCATATCTATAATGATTTATTATTCTAAAAATGATTTGAATATTTCTGACATAATTTTAACATGTGTTATTTTTAGTGTAGACAGATGAGTGTTTGGGCTCAACACCCATAGCTAAGTAGTTAAGGTGCCAGCCACATGCACTGGAGCTGGTGAGTTTGAACCCGGTCCAGGTATGCTAAACAACAATGACAACAACAACAAAAAACTAGCC
>NW_003852471.1:6347930-6364329 GCF_000181295.1 Otolemur garnettii | reverse complement strand
AAGAGGTGCGAAAGGGAAAGAAAGATCACTGGTAAGAAATGACAGTGAGTTTGCAGCAAAATTCTCATCATCAATCACAGATATCAAAGACAGGGGAAGACATCTCCAAAGTATAAAGGAAACCTCTAGAATTCTCCCCCTTAATTAAGAGAATGGGGTAAGTAGTACCATGTACATGTGCCTAAGTGTGAATTATTACCCACGGATTTCTGAAAGAACTACCATGAAGGGATCTCAACAAGAAAAGAAACCATTTGGGATGGTGAGAATGGAATAGAATAAACAACAATCAGCAAAGAAATTGGTAAAAACTTGCCTGTCAATAAATATATTTCTGTTATAAATAGCAATAGAAAATACACCGTCTAAAAACAGAGGACACTTTGGCTAAAGATATAAAAACCTTTCTATGTTCGAAGGACAACTCATTTGTGAACATTGTGTTTTCACTGGCTGAAAAACCAAACTATAAAAATGACTGGGGCAATGCTTTAAAAAGAAGCTAGCTTGAAGGAATGCTTAAAGATCAAAGATGGCAATCTACAGACTTTTGCCAATTTAAGCTCTCTGTGACACTCAAGATCTTTCCACAGTCTGCTCCTAAGGACGGCACGGTCAAAGCTGGGGAGGGTGTTCATGGCAGATAACCCAGTTTTAACAAGGTCTGCAGAGCAAGATTGCTGCTGGCCACCAAAGATTTAGATCTACTTTGATTAAAGAGAGAAATCTCCTGGAATAATATTTTCAGTCAAGGGAGTTCATCTCTTATATCTTGTCTTATGCTGTGACTTAGAAAAATAATTCTCAACACCTCTGGTGAACCAGCACAGAATCAGAGCATAATTGGAGTTTCTTACAAATCCTTTTGACGTCCCAGGCGTAGTAAATAAAGATGAGTTTCATTTGTGTGCCCCATCATTCAGCATAAAAAGGAAACATCAGCATGCCCCATGCTTCCTTTGGCTGCTCCCTGCCGAATAGGAATCTTTGAGCTCTTTTTGTGTCTCGTCTGGGGCAATTAGCATCGCTCAGAAAATATCTGAGCAAAAGTACTAGCAGGGATGGTGACACTCACTTAGGAAAAGTTACAGTTAGGATTTGTAGAATTTGTAGATTTGTAGGCAAAGGCTGAAGTCTTAGAAATTTTACTTCATACCAAGACAAAGACACATTATCATGAAGAGAAATGGTAATGAGGAAATTGATGCCAAATATACATTGTATGTTTTAAATATGATGTAGGTACCTAGTTATAACTATAGTTACAAAACTGATAAACATAGTCACAGAAAATTTGGGAAAAAAACATAATCCTATCGCCTTAGTGCAACATTTATTTCTGGGCTTACTTGCTTCTGGTATTTCTTTTCTACACGTGTTTTTTCTGGTTGTAAGTACATAGCCTTTATACATTTTTTATTTGGATTTAAATCACAAACAGTTTTCCATGTTGCTAACTTTTGTAGCTATCATTTTTAATGATTATTCCATTAGGGGGAGGTGCCATGATTTATTAGACCAATCGTCTATTCATGGACATTTCCAGCTATGTAATATTGTGGCCATTATAAAAATCAGTTCCATGAACATCAAGCTTATAGCTGTTTTCCATATCTAGTTCATTTTCTTCAGATAGATTCCCCAAAGTGGAATTACTAAATCAACAGGCGTGAAGGTGTTTATGATTCTTAATATATATTGCTACAATATTTTGCCAAAATGTGACAATTTGCAGTAACATTATGGAAGTGTTATGATTCAGTCTGCCATCATACATTGTGAGAGTCTAGACTTTACAGAAACATCTCTCAAAGTGCCGCCCATGGGCCACAGGCATCAACATCACCAGGGAACTGGTTTGAAGTGTCAGGGCTCTGGTCTGCCCCAGCTCTCCTGCATCAGATCCCATGCAGTTGGGGCCCAGAAATCCGCGTTGGGCAAGCCCTGCAGGAGAGTCTGATGCACACACAGGAGTCAGAGAACCACAGGTCTAATAGCAAAAGCTTTCTGCTGTAGCTGAGCTTAAGAATTCCCTGTGAAACTTCTGAAACCTACTGAGGCCTGAGACACAGTCCCAGAAGTCCTGACTTACCCATCTAGAGTGGGACAAAAACAGCAGTATTTCCTACCAAGTTCTCCTCAGGTGGCTGTAATGTGCAGCAGAGCTGAGAACCACTAGTCTCAAGCAGTGCAGGCTGACATGTGATTCTTGAATCTGCAGCATCAGCACTCTTGTGAGAAGTACCAATCCTCAGGCCCTGCCCAGGATCTCCGGGGTGGGATCCAGGAATCTGTGTTTAACAACCTAGTAGATGCTAGAATTTGAGAAACACACTTCCACTGGGTGGTTAGTATAATGACAGTTACTCTAATGTATGAATACATTCGTGTAAACACATGAAAAGTACATAGAGACCCTGAGACAGACAGATAAATGTGGATTTAGATAGAGGGAGAAATGATGGATAATTTCATAGGGAGTGGTATTTAACGGTCCCTCAATGACAGGTTTTATTTTATTTCTCCTTCTTTCTTTTTTTTAAGAGAAGAGGCTTTAGCTAGGTTGCCTGGACAGCCTCAATCTCTGGCGCTCAAGTGATCCTCCCACCTGAGCTTCCTGAGTAGCTAGGATGACAGGTGTGCACCACCACATCCAACTTGGTTTTATAATATTTCTTTAATAATGTACATCTAAATATCGTCCACACTGTTCACTTGCAGGTTTCTAAGAATGACAGGAAAGATAAAGTTTGAATGCTTTGGTCTACAGCATTATTTTTAAGGAATTGGTTGATCACTAGATAACCAGCTTATAAAAGGGGGGAAGAAAGATAAAACTTTCCACAAGCATATGAAGAGACCGGAAAAGTTATTTAAAGACAACCGGGGCTAGGAGAATGGCTAAAGAAAACATTGCACCTTAATTAGCTGGGAATGGAGAGCTAATATTAGCTGAAGCTGAAATGGTAGATGACTTCATCGTTATTTTTTTCTTTTTCTTTAACGAGGACTATGAGAAAGAAACCCACAGCTGAGGCTGGAGGGCCAGCTGCCACACGCACAGGGTGTCTCAAGAGCTGAGCCTCCCACTCCTTACCCACAGTGGCGAGCACTGGCCACAGCCTGTTACCCCAGCTAAGGTGATCTGTGACTCTGTCACGAAGCCAAGCAAACATGAGGAGGTGGGAGGGTGGGAAAAACATTAGGTTGATAGTCAAGAGGGATGTGTGGCTTTTCATCTTCTGAAGATCTTCTTGTCACTTAACTAAGTTTTAGTTACTCCTTTAAAATGCATAAAAGAAATGCTCACCAAGGGCTCATTGGCTTCAGTCCTATTCCAAAACTGCAAACTGGCCAGCACTGAATGTTAGGGTCCTCCCTAGTTTTAGAACTGGCCCAGATAGAAAAATCCTCAAAATTATTTATGTAAGTGACCATTTTCACTGGGAAGAAGGGAAAAGCTCATATGTCATTCCTCATGCCTTCTCCAGCTTCTTTCTCCTTTTTTTTTCTTTAGAGCCAGGGTCTTATCTGTTACCCAGGGCTAGAATGCAGTGGCATAATCGTAAAATTCATAGATCACTAGCTGGGTGCAGCTCTCAGACTCAAACTCCCAGCCAGGCTCAGCCTCTGGAGCAGCTGGGAGTATAGCCATGTAGCACCATGCCTGGCTTATTATCATTATTATTATTTATTATTATTTTCATAGACAGGTCTTGTCTATTTTGCCCAAGGTGGTCTCAAACTCCTGGCCTCAAGCAATCCTCCTACTTAATCTTCTTAAAGTGCTACAATTACGGTTTTGAGCTACTGTCTGTACTCTCTCTCTCTTTTCCAGTATACATTTTGGGGAAAGTAACCTTCCTTCCTTCCATGGCCAAGTTGCAGAGTACACACAGAAGGTCAGTTCTGGAAATGGGCAGAAAACAATCTGCTTGCAAATCCTAAACTGTGATGATGAGATGCTGAGGGGTGGACATCTGAGGTTGGTCAAGCACAAACCAGATCTGGTTTGGACACTTCACCCATCCTAGAGCATCCAGGAGTACATATAAAGATAGATAAACTCCTCAGGGCTCTTCCCCCCCCTCTGCAAGTGCTGCCTCCACATGCCCCCAGAATCTGGCCCCTAAATAACCCTCAAGTTCAAGGAGTACAGGTGGGTCCAGCTGATCTAAATTTGAGTCAGGAATCCTGAAGGCAACTGGGGCAACAAGCCCCAAACTCTCAAATATCTCTTTGTTCTTCATTTTTATTCTAGAAACTTGCTAAAGTCATGGAGTGGTTAAGAACATGGGCTTTGGGGTCATTTAGGCTCATATTCAACATTTATTTCCAAATTATGTGTTCCTTGGGAAGTTTTGGGAAGTTATTTAACCAACTTAGCTTTAGAATTTCTTATAGTTTCCTCAACTATAAGAAATAAATGCCAATAGTGTCTCCCTTATAGAGTCAAAATGAGGATTAAATGAGATAATGTATGAAAGGACATCAATACAGTGCTATAGTATCTTCTGATAGGCACATGCTGAAACAAGTGGCTGATAACAATCACCACCATCGTTACCACCACCATAACCACCATTAGTGCCACCAACATTACCACCACCACCATCATCACGACCATCATCATCACCATCATCACCACCATCACCACCATTACCACCATCATCACCACTATCACCACCATCACCACCATCATCAGCACCATCATCACCATCATCACCACCATCACCACCATCACCATCACCATCATCACCACCATCATCACCACCATCACCACCACCATAACCACCATCAGTGCCACCATCATCACCACCATAACCACCATCAGTGCCAGCAACATTACCACCACCACCACTATCACCACCATCACCACCATCATCATCACCATCACCACCACCATTACCACCATCATTACTACCATTATCACCACTATCACCACCACCACCATCACCACTATCACTACCATCATCACCACCATCATCACCACCATCATCACCACTATCACCACCACCATCACCACCACCATTACCACCATCATCACCATCACCATTACCACCATCATCACTACCATTATCACCACTATCACCACCATCATCACCACTATCACCACCATCACCACTATCACTGTCCTGATGACAATGAGAGCTTTGCTGGCCTTTCAGAGAGATTAATTACCATGGAAGAGTAACTTCAGCTATTTGGTTCTGTTGACTCTATGTTAAACTAAGTTTTTGGTGGTTTTTTTAAAAATAGAAACATAGGGAAACTTTTTGTTTAAAGAGTAGTAACCAATGGGAATAAATGTTATGGATTATTCCATAAAAACAAATCAAGCAATTAGGTACACAAGTACTCATCTGCATATTAGAAATAAACTGTTTCATGTCATACTGGGAGGACGTGTAGAGTCCTCTACTTCTAATCTCATAGGTAAAATAACAAATATACTTTGAAGTCAGTAAAAAAGTCATTCACGTGCATGCAAGCTCAAATACAGTAGATGATTTTATAAAACCAGTGACCTATCAGCTTTAACTAGTGATACCATTTCTGAGATGGTTTTGTTGTGATGGTTGTGGTGGGGGGGAACCACAATTACACTTCACTACATTTTTTTAAGGCAAGTAGGAAAGTTTGAGGAAGAAGAAGGTAGGCTTACAGAGTAAGAAAGCTTTCAAAGCAGGATACATTTGCCATAAACAGCAAACAGGCCTCCATTGCCAGGGCAAGTAGACAAAGTGGCCTCATTGAATTTTCAATCTAAAAAATTTGCATCATGAATATAACTAACAAAGGGTTTTTAAAAACACTAGTAATTTTTTAAATCACAAGACTTACATAGCTTTTATGCTGTAGGAGGATAGCCTCTGCTCTTCAAGGATTCTTGTTGTAAAGAATTTTTTTCAAAAAGCTTCCTTGGTCACTAAGAGTCTCAAGGTCATCCACAGCTAGTCCCTGTCTCTGGGGCCTCCCCATTTTGCCTTCAAGCTCACAGGTCTCAGTGAAAGGAGGCTGGTAAAGGCAGGGTCCAAACAGTAGGTCACTTCCACAGATGGACCTCAAGGCAGGACTGGTTGGTCTTACAGCCAGTCCCTCAATGTTATCAACGCCCTCTAGCTATACACTGCTACCTCCTTTCTGAGGTCAGGGAAAGCCCAGTTCTCTCCTGCTCAGCAATTCTCCTGCTGGCACCTGCTAGTCTTCCTTAGTTTTCCTGCCTCCACCAGCCCATCTGGGTGATGCAAAACTTCCCAAGAACTCAATAATAGTTCGGAATCCTATGGAACTTAGTTTTATCTCTTGTCTTTTCTCCTCTTCTTCCTCTGTTTTGGCTGGGGTCCTGTAATCTTTTCTTCACAGTAGAGGTAGCCTTAGATACAGACAGAATCTATCTTGTGAATACAAATGAGCTGCCTGGGGTGTTAAGACCAAGGAGGTTAGGGATTGTGTCCATTTTGTTTCTTACTGTAAAACCAGGGCTGGTCATGTGATAGAAACTCAGTTAAATTGAGTTCTTAATTCAAGAATTATTGCTGAAAAATACCTTCCTCCAGCTATGAAACAATTCATGATGCCTGGAATTCCTACCTGCTGGTTTAAATATGGCATTGTATTCCAGGATGGAGATTCAAATGTTACCTGTAAAGTACAACACTTTAAGCTAAGATGAAAGGAGTCTGGTAAAGGCAGGATCCAATGGGAATTTAACTCGCTTTATTTTAGTTTATTAGTTAACTAGTCACTTAACAGGATCCACTGAAAAAGAGAAACAAGCCAGAGAAATTATTAATCACAACTTTTCACAAAAGCCCTAGACTAAATGTAGGAAATCCTGGGTTCTACTCTCAGTTCCCCCAAATAGATGACCTGTTTTCATCACCCAAAAATGTAAATAAATGATTCCTCTTCGTCTTGCTGATAGGGTTGCTGTGAGAAGTAAATGAGATCAGGAGTGTGGAAACTCAGGTTCTAAAGAGCAATAGAAGTACACAAAATTCACGCTCACAGAATTAGGTAGATTTGTGTGTTCAGATGACAAATGATATCTGTGCTTGGATTTCTGGGCAACCAGAATGTCAGGTGAGGCCATCTAAGAAGAGGACACAGAAGAAGAAATAAATAGGGATCAAAGGCAAACTCTGCCAATTCTTAGTTTGATCAAAGATAGCCTTGGATGCCCATGACCTCCCCAGTTGGACTAAGAAACACCAGAGTTGCTGCCTACAGAATCGAGTCTTGTGGTGCAGACACAGTTGAACTCCCAGCATCGCTAGTCCCTGCAGATGCCTTAGACACATGCCTCATAGCAACAGGGTCTGCCCCAGCTTGCCTGGTCACTACCAATGACCTCTGGGAAGCCTGGCCCAGGGAGCACTCCTTGTATGCAAAAATATTTTTCAATCTTTCCTCTGGGAAAAGTTCTGATCCTCTGTGGACCTCAAAATATGCTATATGCTAATTAAAGAGAATCATTCAACTTTTCCTTTGCATAAAATACTCTCCTAACCCTAGGAAACCATTCTCCAGCCTTTACACAGCAGCAGACCTGATAAAGATAATTAAATGCTCCCAATTACACATTGTTGCACTTGATGTTGGGAAGGGTAGTATTTCCAAATTCCCTATTATTGATTCTATTATGGGATTACTTGACTTATTTTGAAGAGTAAGGCAGTTGGTGATAAAGTTTCGTTACAATCCAGGGCTCACAAAGAATCTACTTTTTGAAATATTCAAGACTTGTGCCCACATAATTTTAACTCTAGGTACCTTAAAAACAAATTAATGGAATCCTCGTGTCACTGGACGTCAGACCAGCAAAGCTATAATTAAAAGAAGAGCTGAAATTCTAATTGGATTCACCACATTCCACAGTTAGCTTGACTCAAGTCTAAAATTGCATCTTTGAAGATTGTGTCGTTATTAATGAAAGTTACCAAAAAGTAGAAAACAGAAAAGGATGATGTGATTTCTGTAAATTGTATAAATTCATGTAAAGTTGGATGGAGAGTTGTCTAATTTTTCACATGCTGCTGATACTTAAAAGGAAGGTTTGTTTGGATTTTTTTAACAGTGAAAATTGTTGCTTAGCAACTCCTTCCCGCATTGTGTGAGTCTGGTATGGTTTCCACCTGCTAGAGAAAAACATCAATAAAATTACCTCTTTGCTAATCAGAAAAGTGAGAAAGTGAGCCAGTGACTCAAATGAATGCGTAAGAGTGCACGATACACTGGTAAGATTCCCAAGACACATACGCATCTACTTTAAAACAACAAAAAAAGAGGTTTTTACAAAATGTACTTGAACAAATTTAACAATAGCCCAGGCTTCACAAAGTGAGGTTTATTTCAGTAGTTTCTGTTGTAACTGAAAATACAGACACAGCCTGTTCAAACTGTGTGATGCAATCCAGGGGATGAACCGGAGTTCTGCGCTCCCCAGACTGCCCACTGGACACAGTGCCTGAAGTGAGCACTCATAGAGGCAGTCTCTTGAGTTCAGCATTTGTATTCAGAAGACCCTGTTAACAGGATACGTCATCTGGGAGGGCTAACACCTTAACCCCCTGTGGTATGTGCTATCATCACACTATATGTTGGGGCTTACAGATATGCGTAGAATGCTCAAGATATTATTTACTTCATAAGGCAAATGAGCTTAGGGTGTGCTGCCCTAGAGATGCTTCACTCATAATTAAGGTATCCAAGTAGTTTGTGAGGCAAAGGCTGCTCACTGCATGCCGACATCCATTCTATCCTTCTTGCAAAACAACAAACCTTTAAATTTTTAGATTCCTCAGTCTGCCTTGCCCAGATATAGCCATGTGCTTGGCTAATAAAATTTAAGTATAAATGTTGTGTAGCAATAAGACATCTTTAAAAACACTGTTGTCCTGTATCCCTGGTTCTCTTCTTGATCTTTCTCCATCCAGCTACCTGAAATAAAGATGTGATTGCCGGAGCTCTAGCAGCTACATTAGACTGTAAGGTCAGGGCCAAACATGAGGCTAGCAGAACTAAAACCTGGCAAATGATTAGTCCTAGTGTACCTTCTAACACAGCTCTAGAGAACAGTAATCCTCTATGGTATTTAAGGCCATGTTATTTGGGGTTTTCTGTCATACACAGCAAACCTAATTCTAATTATAGTAGGCTAATGCAGTAAGACAAAGCTTGACTGAGAAGTTAGTAAGTATATTCTTCCTTATACTTTTAAAAGTGATATTATAAAGCAATATACCTAAAATTCAGTAGCAAAGAAAATATGGCCAGACTGCTCACTACATTAAAGATGGCCACTCCCTACTTTACTAATTCTAATTTATATATAATACTGTAAAAGGCCAGGGAGAAACTTGACATATAACCTGAGAACTTCTTATTGTAGGAAAAACAAAAAACAAAAAACAAACAAACAGTAGTGATCATAGCCCTGATAGAACACCCAGAGACAAACTTTTGACATGAATCAGCTGCTTGTGGATTTTATGGTCCCTTCAAAGTTACATAAACTAAGTTTAAAGAGGTTTCCCCTTGGGGTAGATTTAACTCACCAAACAATTTATTAACAAGCATAACTTAATTACACCTTCAATTAATTTCCAGGCTTCCCCCCCTCCCCACATCATGTTAAATATTTAATCTGCAACCTCCTGGATACAAGGATTGAAGACTCTAAGATTTGCACTCATATTGGCTTCTAAGCTTAATTGTTTGTAGTCATAGGTAAATAAAATGCCCTTTGTCTGGTTGATGTATGTAGAGAATGGGGCCCGACCAAGTGCAGTGTATGCAGTGCCCAGGTGTGGGCTCCGAAGCAGAATGCCTAAACTCCACTATACCTCTGCCACCAGTGTACAACCTTGGATAGATGATAAACATTCTGTGTCTCAGTTTCCTCACCTGTAAAATGGAAGTGATAATCACATCACTTCCTGGGATTACTCAAGGATCAACTGAGATTATAAGTGAAAGTGTGTAGAATTGTGTCAAGTAAGTGTTAAATGCTCAATGAATCTCGGTCGTAATGAGTTTCTCCCCCACCCAGCACAGCTCAGGTACACAGGGTTGAGAGCAGGTGACTATCTGAGCACTGATTATGGGACAAGGGAAGCTTTGCGTGCAGTGTCTTATTTCTGCCCTAAGTTTTGCTGAACTTCAATGCACAAGAAAGAGAAGTACAAAATACAGAAGAGAGTATTTTGAGTTAGTCAAGAGTTAGTCAAACAAGAAACTGAGTTACTGTTCAAGCTTAACATCATTTGAGCTGTGGATGGACCATTTGGTGAACACCACGGTATCTTTCTCAGGACAACAATTTTAAATACAGAAAATAAAGTTCACAGGGTTACAAAGGAAGCTAATTAGATTGAAATATAGTTATAATGTGGCACCTGTGGCTCAAAAGGGTAGGGCGCCAGCCCCATATGCTGGAGGTGGTAGGTTCAAACCCAGCCCTGGCCAAAAAAAAAAAAAAATATATATATATATGTATGTATATAGTAGTTATATAACTATATTTCAATCTAATTAAATATAGTTATTAATTTTTTTGTTTTTATTGAGAGAGAGTCTCACTTTGTCATCCTCAATAGAGTGCCATGGCGTCACAGCTCACAGCAACCTCCAATTCTTGGGTGCAAGTGATTCTCTTGCCTTAGCCTCCCTAGTAGCTGGAACTATAGACACACACCACAACATGTGGCTTTTTTTTGTTGTTGTTTGTTTGTTTAGCAGGCCTGGGCCAGGTTCAAACCCACCCATCCCAGAGCATGTAGTCAGCACCATAACCACTGAGCTATGGGCACCCCAATTATTAAAATATTTTTAGAAGTACAACTGTGATTATGTAGTACATGTGCCCATATTTACTTATCAACACATTAAATGACAAATACCTAGCTATACTGATAATGTCTATTTTTTATTGTCTCAGTTACTGATGCTCTGGGATTTGGGGTCTTGAACATGGAGAGACTGCACCTCGCTGAGCTGGCTAATTCCCAGAGAGCAAATGACTCTCCTAACATGTGGCCCCACATGGCCTGTTACGCTTCTGGGTTTTAGAGACCTGTGAGTGTAAAACCTCTTTCTTCAGTACCATCATTTCTGTGTCTGCCTGTCTTACCACACCCCATTAAAGCAAATCCTTAGTACAAGTTTCAGAACACTAGCAGTGGGTCCAATAACTATCATTTTGACAAAATGACAAGTATAAATGATGTTTTGGAACATCTGCAATGGCGGTAACCTGGCAGGGCTATATCCTTCCTTTCTTTTAGTGCTAAAGTCACAGGTGCTGCCTATCCCACTATGGTTTACCTATATTCATTATGGAAGAAAATGTTCTGTTGCAGACAGAGGTTAGCAAAAATAAAAATGTATTTTTGCCTATCCAGTTTCACTGATCCCTGAATTCAGTCGTCTGTGAGTCTCAGGTGGAGAGCTCCTATAAACAGATGTAAACCGACTTTATGCTGATCACGAAGCTGGCAGCTCTCTGAGTCTCAGGTCAGATTTGGGTTCCTAGAATTCCTGAAACTTCCTTCCAGTCAATCACAGGAAGGGAGCCTAAGATGCTTCACCACTGGGACGCCCAGACGACTTCTGAGTAATTGTTCCAAATCAGAAGAGAGTTACTTCACACTTTCTTAAAGAAAGCATTGTTCCACCTCGTACGGGGCTTCCAGGCTCACTGCTCCAGCTGTCTCTGCACCCAGTTCGCTGGCTCTGTGCCCACCGTGAGTCGGCCTGTGGTTTCTAGACCTGCTGTTTACAAGTGAGCAACTCAAAGTTAATCTCAAAACAGTCCCTTTTCAACATTTTGTAACAGAAAACTGTTTAAAAAGAAAATTGCATGTGTAAATATAAGGCGAGGTAAATAGATAATATTTATATACAGAGTATATACGGAGTATATAAACACTGACTCAGCAATTCTACTTCTGGAAATACATAGGCCTGCCTCCTTGAACAGTTATACACACAGAAATCCATTGTTGCATTGTTTGTGATAGAAAAAGATTGAAAACAGCTCACATGTCCATCAGTAGGAGATGGGTTAAATAGACTGTGGTCAAGGGCATTAATGTACATAGTTACCATTCAGTAAAAAAAAAAAAAATAGACCGTGGTCTACCAATATAGGGAGACTATTTGGATTTTAAAGAAAAAGGCTCCCTATGCATTTTAAGAAATGTTACGTAGAGAAACAATGCACACAATAATGTAGGTATATCATGCTACCTCATGTGTGAATAACAGGAAATGAGAATATATTAATATATTCATATGTACATAGAGACAGTACATGCAGACAAGAAATTAGTGATGGTGGTTATTTGCATGTGGGACATGGGAATCACACAGATGTTAGAGAAGGGCAGAAGCGAATTTGTTCACTCATACCTGTCTGTACACCGATGTCTGCAGACATATCAAAACTGAGGCCATTTGAGCGGTTTTACCACAGACCTACCAACAGGCTAAAATGAGTTTATTACTCAGGTTGTATAATGTTTGCTTAGCCAACAATATTGACTAAGGCTTCCACTGGCCAGAAACATTATTAAATGTTTGTTTTCATCAAAGACGATAAAGACAATTATCAAAATCAATTATCTGAAGGACAAGGGCAAGAAATATAAACCTTACACCTTCCTGGAATAGGACAGAGAACCACTCACAAATACAATAATTTTGAGCAGAGTTTCTGCACCTCAGAAAATGACTCCAGCCAGTTGACCACACCACAGTTGGTTGTAATGACCTGTGAGGGCACTGTCCACAGAGCCAATGACGTGTGACAAATCCCACAGCCTGAGTCAGCTCCCTGGACGACAACTCTTCTCCCTTCATTTCTTTTCCTCGACCTCCTCCCGCCTCTTCCCAAGCGTTGTGTGCTCAGGGAATGCAAACTAATGTCAACATTAGACTAAGCAGAACACCATTGGGAAGGTACATCTACTGGGAGGAAGATGAGGCAACATAGCACAGGGGAATAGCATAGCATAGCAAATGGAACTGACTTTTGGATTATTTGCTGTTTCTAAACTTGGAGTTGATTGGCAAAAACCCAGCTGTAGGTTGTAAAGACTTAAGAAAATGGAAAACTGTCTAGTAAGTAAGTGCCCTGGCTGGCCTCCTTCTGGTGTCCAAGCTGAGAGGTGAATCCTGATATGCTACTAATCCCTGGATGGGCTCAACAATCTTAAATGTCACTTGACTGACGCTGGCGCTCTGATTTTGGCACTAGAACCTTCTTCTCCAGGACATGCTATGAAGGAACTAAGGGTATGTGAAGCAAAGTGGAACACCGAGACCTTTACCCCTTCCACCTGCGCCTCCTCCCCACCAAGTGACCAAAATCACCTCCAGAAAAGCCCTAGGTTTGTAAGAAGCTTTTGGGGGGGGGGGGCGGGGAAGGCAGATGAGGTTCAATCTGCTTAGTCTGGCAGTATAGAATCAGGCTTTGTCTGTTCATTTCACCAATCTTTTGACCCCCGTTCTCTTTTACATCAATCCTCCAAAACTGGCTCATCATTATTTTACATCAAACAATCCACGAAGCCTCTTCTTCCTGTTCTGCTCGTTCCCTGCCCAAAGGCCGACCCTCCACACCTGAGTCCCACATGTCTTCCTAAAATCCAGGGCATCAACCAAGCCTAATCCCTCCAGGAAGTCTTCCCAGTCATCTCCAGCTTCTTCACACTGCATTTGATTCATCTCTATAAATGCATTCCATCTTCCCAATAAAATTAGGAACTCCTTCCGAACAAAATCCAGTTTTATCTTAAATTTTTCTCATCTCTGAGATCTAGCACATAGCAGGGCTTAAGAAACATTTGATGCAAACATGCAGGGAATTTGATAAAATCAGGAAGCTCTGTATCTATTTAGAAATGAGAAGGCAAGCATGTAGTGTCTCCAACTTTCTTTTCAGATATATGTGTTATAACTACAACTCCAATTTCAAATTGGTTGGTTAATTTTAACACTAGCCAGAAAAGCTAAATTTTACTACCATAGAAATGATCTTTAATCACTTACTAAATGCTCACTGTGTGCCCACTGTGTGTCTGTGCTGCCAGTAGTTTGGTTACATGAGTACACAATGAACATTATTTTAAAAATCTGATAAGTTCAGGATTGTTTTGGTTTGCCTAGAATAGTAGCTCTTTTCTAGAATTTCAAGTGATTTGTGCATTTTTTAAGCCTTATGACATTCTGTTTCTATGATAATACCCAAGGAAAACAAATTAAAATTGGTGTGTTTAAACTATGCTGAGTGACTGGAAGTTCACTATCAGTGTTGGTTTTGTCAAGTCAAAAGTTGGGGTAAAATTACCTTGTTTAAAGTTTTCCTGTAACCAAATCTCTTCTTGTCTTATACCATAAAAGATTAGATGATGACACTGTTAACACACTACAATCAGTACGTATTGTCTTCTCTAAAGTCCTTGAGGTTGTACGAGTAGGAACCATATTCATCATCTGGCAAGAACTAATGACAGATTGTTGCCCTTGAAGATCAGCCAGAAACATCATTTAGCAAAGATTGCTGAAGATACGGGACAGTTGTGCCCAGGGTGGGCAATTTCTATTTCATTCCTTTCCAGGGTCTCAGTGTCACTAGGCCTGAAGGATGGAAATAGGGAGGGGGAAGAAGGAAGAGGCTGAAAGGTGGGTGGGAAACATGAACTGGGAAAAGGAAGAGTGAAAGGGAAGAGAGGGCACAAAGGAGAAGGAAGGGCGAGGGAGGAAGAGGGAGAACTACAGAAGGAAGGACTGGGAGGAAGCTGGAAAAGAGACTGATGCCCCCCTGGAAGTCAGGAAGCACTGAACACCACCGTGGGCTACAGGCATGACCCCAGACCCTGGGACCACAACGCTAAATGACTCTCTGACTAGAGACTGACCCAATTCACAGGGACTTCAGAGAGAGATTTTTACCCTCTGGAAGAGGCTTCCAGACCTGAAAGGGCACCTTAAGTTTTAAAAGGCCTTGCTTGAAGAAATGGGTGGGTCAAACCTCTGCAGTTGTCTAAGGGTAGAGGCTCAGAGAAGCCAGGGTGGGTGAGAAGAGCAGGCAGTGCCCAGAGGCACCTGCCAGGCCCAGATGCCTCAAAGACCAGAGGAGAACAAGAGGCAAGGCTCATACAAGATTGGTTAATCAAAGTGATTAAAGTTGAGAATCACCACAAAGTGATTCATAAATAATTTCACCCAATAAAAGGCAAAGCTCATCCAAGATTGGTTAATCAAAGTGATTAAAGTTGAGAATCGTAACAAAGTGATTCATAAATAATTTAAATATCTTATTCTAAATAAAAACACATGGCTGTGCATTCACGCCCTCATCTCCTGGTGATGCATCAAAGCCTCACCGACCAGGTCTCGTCATCCTGTCTCATGTCCTACCTTACCTCATGTGTGTGCCACGTGTGTTTGCAGTAGATTCTTTCTAACTAGATAGGAGAAAAATAAATTTTGAAACTTGTATATGCTGTTTCCAAGAAAATTATTAAATTACTTGATCTATTGTTACATTGATTAGACTAAATTGTAATAATTTGTTCCTATGTCCCTTGCTAGAATGTGAGTTGGGGTAAGGGCAAAGATTATACTTGTCATCCCAGCACTCTGAGGTGGGCGGATTGCTTGAGCTCAGGAGTTTAAGACCAGCCCGAGCAATAGCAACACCTTGTCTCTAAACAATAGCCCAGCATTGTGGCGGGCATCTGTAGTCTCAGCTACTTGGGAGGCAGAGGCACAAGGGTCACTTGAGCATAAGAATTTGAGGTTGTTGCGAGCTATGACCCCATGGCACTCTACTGAGGGTGATGAAATAAGACTCTGTCTCAAAAAAGGAAAAAACATAGCAATGGGATTGCAGGGTCAAATGGTAAGTTTACTTTTAGTTCTTTGGGGAATCTCCATACTTCTTTCCATAGAGGCTACACCAGCTTGCAGACCCACCAACGGTTCATAAGTCCTCTCTTCTCTTCACACCCTAGTCATTCTGCCAGTAAGGTACATTTAAGCTGTATCAATTATCAACTGTTATACAGAGTACATTTGTGACAATCGAGGCACATAGCTTTTTTATATATATATTAAGTCATATTGCTATGTATTTACTCAAAAGAAAGAGTGATTTTACCATGAGGATATTTATAGTCAAATGCTTATAGCAGCACAATTCATAATCTCAAAGAAGTGGGAACAACCCAAGTGTCCTTCAGCAAATAAAAAGATTAATAAGTTGTAGCATATGTGTGCAATGGAATACTACTCATCCATGAAAGAGGGAGATTTTGTATTTTTCGTAACAACCTGGATGGATTTGGAGAACATTCTCCTAAGGGAAGTATCAAAAAAAAAAAAAAAAAAA
>NW_003852471.1:6345987-6347910 GCF_000181295.1 Otolemur garnettii | reverse complement strand
AAAAAAAAAAAAAAAAAAAAGGAAAAACAAATATCATAAGTACTCAGTACTAAACTGAAACTAATAGACTAACAACTGTGTGTGCTCAAATGAAAGAAAATCTCTATTAAATCCAAGCAGAGGGCAGGGAGAAGGGGTTGGGTAAATTCCCACCCAATATTGCACGGATATATGGCACACTTCCTGGGTCAAGGTCAGAATTACAACTTGGACTTTTACCTGACGGAAACAAACTATGTACCTTCATTGTGTGTACCTTCATTTTAATCTGAAATTAAAAAATGGTAGAATGCATTAAAAAAATGATATCTAAGTTTGTGCCTCTGCCTCACAGGTAGAGCCTGGTAGACCCCATTAATCAGAAACATAGCAAGAACTCAGTAACTGTCTGTGGGGTTAATTCTGAAACAATACTGCCAGGGTGAAAATCACAGTTAGTGGATGGCTAAGATAGTATTTACCCTAACATCTTTAACAACTCTGACTTTAACAACTCCTGGGGTTTCCCAGTCCAAACACTTGATATCTTATATCAGAGGGTCCTGAGGAGCCACATACAACCTCCCTCTGCCATGGCAGGACCCACAAAGAATGTGGTCCTGTGGGCTGGGATCTCAGAGAATGGCCGGCATCAAACAGCCAAAGGTATCAGCCTTGTCCAGCTCAGCATTTACTTAGAGCATAAAGAAACTGCACCAAGGCTACAGTGACTTGATTTCACAGACAATATTACCAAACAGGGATAGCTCTTCACCCAAGTCTAGCATCAGACCAGCTTGACACCAAGTAGATGGAGGATACTGAAGGCAGGCATTATTGCTGTGCCCACCTGGCCCACCTCTCTACCCAGAGGACGGATTCAGGGTTCACCACACTGAACTCGCACCACACATCTAGGTATCTGTGGCAGGGATGCATTGTGGGAACAACCTCATGTCACAGAGTCTGAAACTGAGATTTGGAAAGAGTCTTGAAAATCATCCCCCTAGATTTTTGTCTGATTTGTCTTGGTAAGGAACTGAGAGCAGGTAAGTGCCCATAGTCACAGGGAGGTGAGTGGTTCCCCGGGGCAGGTTGAGGAGAGAAGGGGTCCTGGGTGCGGGGCCAGGGCAGCAGGTAGAAGGCCAGTACCAAGGACGTGTTGGTCGCTGTGGTCAGAGGACTCAGTTGGAGAGAACATACTTCTGAGGACAGAGCCAAGCCAGTCAGGAAGCCACAGGCCCAGCAGGCTACTCCAGGAAGCCGTGGCAGGAGGCCCTGACCCCACAGCACAGGGCTGGCTGGAATTCAGGGAGGCACACACAGAGCATGGAGTGTGGGCTGAGTGAGCACAGTGGCTCCATACACCACCAGCCTAAGATTATTGTTTTCAGGAAAAGGCCCTCTGCCGGTTGCCTTGGACTTGAGCAGGCGTCCTGGTGGAAGAGATGTCCTGTTCCTTCCAAAGAGAAGGACTCTGGACACCTGCCAGCCAGTGCCAGAGTGTGAGAGGAGGAAGGGGGGAGGCGAAAGATGACACAGGGCTAAGAGCCTGACTGATTTCAGCTCCCCAGCCCCGCCTGCAATCCCACACAGCTCTCAGTGCTGACTGCCTCAACATGCAAAGGCCTGAGAAAGTGGGCACTCGGGGCAGGGGTGGACAGGCTGCAATCATCCTCTACCAGGGGAAATATAAAAGCACCAGAGTGGTCGTTTGGAAACACGGATGTGACTCCCCCTGAGTCATGACAGTTGATGGAGGAAGAAGGGAGATGCCTTAACCATCAGCAGAGGGCGTGTGCTGGTGAAGAGGCAGGAAATCAAAGCTCAGGTGGGTCTGCAAGGGAGGCCCTCCACCGTCCTGCACTCCGGGTCTGCAAGGGGGGCCCTCCACCGTCCTGCACTCCGGGTCTGCAAGGGAGGCCCTCCATCATCCTGAATTCC
>NW_003852471.1:6338096-6344925 GCF_000181295.1 Otolemur garnettii | reverse complement strand
CTCCGGGTCTGCAAGGGGGGCCCTCCACCGTCCTGCACTCCGGGTCTGCAAGGGGGGCCCTCCACCATCCTGCCCTCTGGGTCTGCAAAGGAAGCACTCCACCATCCTGCACTCACCACCTCAGCGAGTGTGCACTGAGTGGCCACTGTGAGCCAGCTCTACCTCTGTTAGGAAACAGAGGCACAGAGATGGACCCTCAGCCCACAGAAGCACAGCACCTGGTATGTGGGGGTGTGTGTGAGGGTGTAGGCAGGACACTGCCACAGATGCCATAGGTGCCTATACACACTCCTGTGGCACTCACTGCCCCCCTACACCTATGGGCCCTGCAGAGCCCACCTGCAATTCTCCACCAGTCTCCTCACAGTACCCCACCACACAGGCCACACTGGCAGGGACTCATTCAGGGCCTCCAGGAGCAGCTGTCAGCCCTCCATCAGTGACGAGGGAGCGGGAGGGTGTGTTCACGCTCCGCTTGCTTCTCCCAGATGACCCCCCTCCCCGGCAGCTTCGGCCTCTGCTGCCTGCCGTGGTAAACTGCTTATGATATAATACACCTTCCACTGGTTTCCTTCCCTTCCCTCCCCCTTTCACCTGCTACCCCACCAGTACTTCCTGGAATCCCTGCCCAAAACTCTCCTTGCGTTCAAATCCTTGCTCAGGGTTGATCTCTGGGGACTGCCACCAACCTAGGGGTCAGGGGGAGATGAGACTAATATAAGTTACAGAATAAAGTAGGTAAATGTAGGGACAGTGGGTGTTGGCAGGTGGGACATGCTGGGCATTTTACATAAATGGGGCAGTACATAAAAAACAGAGAATCTTGGCGGTGGGTGGGAGAACTTAGAGGACTCCAGTGGACTGGGGGTGAAGTGAGTGAAGTGGATGGGAAAAGTGAGTCGGGGGGGACACAGGCCACATCTCCCTGCCCTGGGAGGCCTCCCCGAAGAGCCTCGTTTTTCTCCTGGAGGCTGAAACAACCCCAATGTTTGATGTCAAATGCAGCATGAGAACAAAGGATGGGCAGAGTAAATCCCCTCAATCCAGTTTCCTTGTGAAACATTGCACTGAATGAATGTTAACTCCAGTCTCCTCAACAATGTTTACCAGGAGATGGTGCTGCGATTTTCAAAAATGGAGTCAAAATGAAGGCTTTCCCAGGAAAATTATATTCCATTCTCTTCCCTCTTCTGTGGGAAGTCTTAGCATCAGCCTGCAAACACTCTCTGAGTGTTGACTATTTTGTTAATACAACCCCACCCCAAACTACCCAAGAGTAATCTGAAACAGAAAAAACAAACAAACAAACAAAAAAACTTCTATTTTTAAAGCACTGGCCAAAAATAAAGAAAGAAAGAAAGCCGCATGTGAAACTGTACCATAGAAGCAGCTCACATCCAATGTCTGAAAGAGGTACTATTGGCATGAATAATTCAAAAACAGCTCCAGACAAATGATCCTGGGATTATATGGAAATAGAAAAAACCTCCGGAACCTGCCGCTTCTTTTATTAAAGGCTGGTTCACATTGAACACTGTTTTCTCTGGGGTTATTTCTACCACAAATGAGCAGTCAATAAGGCAGAATCTGCCCAAGATAGCGCCCATGTGAGAGCTAGGAGAAAAGTCACTTTTATCTTCTATTCATTTTTACCTTGTAAATTATTAACCAATGTGGATTGGATAAAAATTAAAAGTAAGCAAATTAGCCTTCATTTGTTTAATTTAATTATTTAGTAGGCTCACCAGCTTCATTACAAAACATACAAGAAGATGACTCTTCCCCTAAATATTTCTGCTTACGGCACAGATGTGACACAATTAGGAAATGCTAGAGGTGTCATCCATGAGTAAAACAGAGCTTTGGTGGCCCAGATCATGTGGTTGCCATCGTGCTCCATCCTGACTTTGCTAATTATGGCACTGCGGCCGGAATGTGTCAGAGGCACCTGTGAGAGAGAATGCTGGGTGTTTGAATTTCTCTGAAAGCTGAAATTTTATATAACCTTTGACATTATGCATCGTACATGAATGCACTTGCAAGAAAATCCCTCTTGTACAATCACATTTGGCTCTCAATGTGTTAATAAAACCATTAGGTAGAAGTGATTTTTACAATGTCAAAGGGAATGACTTTGATGTCAAGGGAATCCTTGATGAAAAATTTCACTGCCATTAGGAAAAGATGGTGCCCATAAGAGGTGGATAGGACTTCTCGGTTTCAATGTATTTAAGTTAATGGATCACTTTGAACTGGGAAGATGTCAGTAAGGGGGCGCGATCAGATAAAATGAGTCTGGATATTTGAGCATATGTCTTACAGATTCTATCGAGAGCATATAAAATGAAGTTTTCGCTTTCTGTATGAGATAAATGAAGAACTGACACCAGGAAATAGTATCAGGGATCTCCACTTATTACTCATGCCAATGAACAAGTTTGCTTGCTTGATACATCATCTCTCAAAATATTACACATAGATAATTGTGTGAGGGAATTGCGGCAAAGGGAAAATAAGGGCAGAAAATAAAAAAGGGATGTGAAAAAGAGGTCATAAGATCTTGAACAAGGTTTCAAATTTGGCTATGAGATTCCTAAGTAAAAAATAAAGAGGAAAACATGATCAGTTAGAAGATTCACAGAATCCGCAGGAAACAGAAACAGTAAGTGAAGAATAAAGTAAACATAACAATATAGGCAGGTAATCTACCTTCCTAAAGTCACAGGCTATACAATTTGAATTCAATAAATGAACAGACTAGAATGTCTTCAACACTATAATTTACTAATTTTCAAGATGTGACTTGCATTTATTTTATTTGAATCCACTGAATATTTGGAGACGTATAACATATTGGGATCCACTCCAGAGATTCTGGTTCAACAGGGCAGGGGTTGGTTCCAAAAATTTGCATTTTGCCCAATTTCCCAGTTAATGTTGATGTCGCTGGTTTGAAGACCACACTTTTGAGAACTACTGGTATACATGGATTCTTAGCATAAAAACTTGTAAACAAATTCACAATTTTACAGTCGTCTCACTATCATGAACATCCTGAAAAAGTTAGGACATGCTTTTTTTAAGTATTGGTAACTTTCAGAAAAAGATTTAGATGTAAAAATTATGTAGATGTAAACATTATGTATGCAGAATCCATACACTGTTTGTCTTGAAATAACCCAAAACAACTGATAAAATGTTTAGTAACAGTCATCATTTGTAACAGTAATTACTTTGATACTTCCTTCTCCTTAATCCCCTTCCCCCAACCTAACCTTCACCAAAAAGAAAGACAAGTTGTCAGATTTACTGAGATTTGTCAAAGGTCCCTCTCATTTTTTCAGGGTGTTTCAGGATTTAGGTTAAACTCAGTTCCCTATTAGGAGTATAAAGTTCTGAGAAAGAGAACAGATACCCTTAGAGAAATTGCTACTTGTTCTTCAGAGGTCTTACATTTCTGCCTTAATGTAAAAACATAACCTATTATTCTGTCTCAAGATAGATATCATGAGGAAGAGGAGAAGGAAAGGCTGTGATTGAAAGTAAAGGGCTCAGTGTCAGCTGGTCACATTCCCTACAATCTGCTGAAAATGGTAGTCTTTTATGCTTGAATGAATATTTTAAACTCAGTCGGTATTCCAGGAGCAAATAAATAAATCATTTCCCTTTGCACTAAACAAGTTCTTCTGTCTATTATCCCATCCTTAAATTAAAGGAGCTCAAATGGAACCTCATTTTGATATAAATGTTTGACTCTAGTAAAATTACCATAAATTCTACATTGCCATATTAAAGGGAAATTACACAAATGCAAAAAATGAATAGGATGTTCTCAAGGCTAAGTCCTGGCATAGAATGAGTGTGACTTAATTTATAGATGCTTAAAAACTTTGTGTGAAAGACAGAAGCACAGCCTTTGTTCACTTATTTTAATAACTAACACTGATTTTAATTATTTATGATAATTCTTCGAAGTCTATTTTTAATTGTAATGAAGTCTTAGGAAGCTAAGCCCACCTGACAGTCTTTGACTATTTAATCTTGGCTGAAAAATGTGATGGAATCTCAAAGTTCTCATCAGTGAGATGATATAGCTAATGAATTATTAATAATAAAGTGAGGATTGGCATATTTCCTTTATGTCTGAGAATTTTATTTATATACTTGATGATATATGTTAAAACACCATAGTGATTTTTCAATGCTAATATCATTCTCTTGTGGAATTTTTTGGCTTAGAGGGAGTTTTGTCCTACAGATGAGAAATCTAAGGCCCCAGTGTTTACATGACTTGTGTCAAGGGCAGGGTGGAGCCATGAGCACACCAGGGTTCTCACCCTTCACTATCCTGTGAGGTACCAATGCCAGGGCAGATTTAGGGAAAGGCTATATTATCAAGTGAAGGAGTGGTGCCCTCTTCTCCTGATTCTTCAATGTGGCTGAAATCTAAAGTAAGCTTCCACAGCACAGGAGACGAGGACAGCCCAGAGCATGCTATCGTGACTACATCCCCCTTGGTAGTCTATCCTATGGGATTCATACTGCCTCCTCCTTTTTCTACACTTTGAATTAAAGCAACTTCAAATGTTTATTTCCACAGCTCTCTCAACCCCACCTCCACCTAAACCAATAGCATCAGTTTGCCACATCTTGCAGCTAGAGCTAATGCTGTGTCCCAAGGTGAGGTCCAGCCTCCCAAAGGCCAACGCTGTGAGTGAACAGTGATGAGGTTTCTACAAGTGTCCAGGTAAAGAGGAGGCCAGTGTCATTGTCCCATCCCCATCACAACTGTATTCATTTCTCACAGGCCTTTTCCTTCTCCGCCCTACGTAAACATGCCTATCAAAATCCTATTTGTCCTTCAGTTTTGCCCCCAAATTTCCTTCATGTAGCAGAAATACTACTCACTGACTCTGCAGATTATGGCACAATGGTAATGACCCCCCATTATGGTGGACAGGGATCTAAACCTCCTTTCCTATTCCAGATTATAATCGCTTTGAGAACAGAGACTCCAGCTACCCAGCTCTGCACCCCACCTTGACCTACATATTGTCTTCCACATAGTTAATGCCCAATAAATATCTGTTAAATTTATTAATCTTTATTGAATTTATCAATATGTATCTGAAACCTGGTATGAAATATTAATAAATATGTTTTCCATAGAAAATTGGAGAAATGAATGAATAAATCATTAAAGGGGTAAAACTTGACGGCTCCTTTTACTCTTTCTTCAGATAAGTCTGCCTCCTATGATATGTAAAAAGAAATATTTAGTGAAGAAAGTACAAACAAGAGAAACTATTTCAAGAATCAAATGTCCTGGTCACAAAAATTTCTTTGACAACTCACGTTCATTATTCCTATGGAAAAAAAAAAACTTTGGATTTGAGGCAGCTTATGACATCTTTTAATACCCATGTGATAAAAAATTTCACTTTTGCTGAAAATGCGAATTGGTTGTTTGTGTGATCACCACGGGTGGATTAACAACAGTACACCACAAAGAAGACATTTGACTCTACCCATAGAGATAGAGGCACAAATGCCTGCCACAGCCCGTGCCTTTTTCCTGGTCTGACCTATTCTCCACCATTCTCTTCAACACACCCTCTCCCCTTCTCTGTTTTCTGTCTATATTGGTAGGGAATCACCATAGCAACGATCTGAAATAAATCAATTCAGCTACTATTTTCTGGATGTTACAGCCTTGTTCAGGGGTCAGATTTCAAAGAAAGTAAAAGACTGAAGCTCCTGACAGATGAAGGGGGCAGAATTTTCTGCTAACCTGAATAACACCAATGAAAGGAAGCAGAAGATGATCTCATCTCTTCGAGCTCAGTGAGACAGCGGCAAAAAAAAAAGGAAAGAAGAACATGATCTCTCAGATGCCTGCCTGCTGAGTGAGAAGATTTTTAACCATCTGTGAACGGTACTGGGAGAAAAGGCAAAAATGATGAAAAGGTGGAAATAATTTAATCAAATTTAAAGAGGATGACTATTTTCTGTATTTGATATTTTAGGTCATTTCTTCATATCTGATTCTTTAAGGATAAAGAAATTTCTTTTAATGATGAATTATTATCTTCTCCTGTAGGTACTGAGGTTGTCTTTTCTACCCCCAAAAGGTACCAACTTCCTACCCATTTTACAATGATTTTAAATGCAACAAGAATTGTGTGTGTGCATGTGTGTGTGTGTGTCTAGATAGAATATGGACGTAGGTTTAAAAACAGACCAGAAATCAGGAGATTTTAAAATTACTTGTGGCTCACTTCTTTATCCAGCAATGTGGCCAGGAACAGGTCGGTTATTATCTGTGATCCTCAAATTTTTCATCAGTAAAATAAGCTAAACGTATCTGTTTACCTTACAGGGTTGTTATGAAGACTCATGAGAGAGGATTTGCCAATTATAATTTTGTCATACCTACAGTCAGTTTCAGAGATCTTCATGATTCCTAAATCATGCTAAAGGTTTGCTAGCTATTCTGCACATGCAAAACTTCAAGTCTACTGTGCTTGCACATAACTGAAGAATCCTGAGACAAATATATCGCATAAGGATAGGGCAGATGATCATGAGGCTTGGATTCAGTCCTGAATCTGCAAGTGAGCAAATGTGCCAGCTTGCACACATCACTTTACCTACAGAACATCAGTTTCCTCCCTGATATCTATTATCCTGAGCTGTGTGGTTTGAATGTTTGTGTCCTCTCCAAAATTTATGTTGAAACTTAATCCCCAGTGCAACAAGTGGGGACTTTTGGAAAGTGATTAAGTCCTGAGAGCTCTGCCCTGATTAATGGATTAGTATATTCTGAAAC
>NW_003852471.1:6336397-6337952 GCF_000181295.1 Otolemur garnettii | reverse complement strand
CAGGCCCTCACCAGACACCAAAGCTGCCAGCACCTTCACCTTAGACTTTCAGAAACATGAGAAAGAAATTTATGTTCTTTATAATTTACTCAGCCTCAGGCATTTTGTTACAGCAGCACGAATAAACTAAGTCGTACTTCCTGGCTCCAATGTCCCTGTTGAGTGCAGCAAGAATTGATAGGTTTTGAAGGAAACACATTCAAGAATTTTGGAGTAAATACATTTCTCGACTTATTTTGGAGATGTTACTTGCACCTAGAGTTTTACAGCCTTCTCTCTTCCTGTCACCTCTGCAGATCACTCAAGGAACTAGTGTTTAGCTTCCTGTCCCCATCTCTGTCTGCTTCTCTGAGGTGAACAAGGACAAATGCTCTAGGTTTAAAGCAGCCACGGAACAGTAGTGGTGAAGAGAGGATACCACGTGGTGTCATGCAGAAAAAGTGATGAAGGGAAGAGGAACTGACTGATAAAGACAAAGGTCAGCAAAGAGGAAACTGAAGATTTTTCTGTGATAGTAGGGTAAGAAGCTCTGGAGAGATTCATTCTATTCGAAACTAGGAAGAACTGTAACGATTTGTGTGGACCAGTTGTTGAACCTCCTTAGATGGGAGATAAACAAATGAAGATACTGTTTAGCCCTGCATCTTTAAAAGCAGCCCTTCTGTCGACCACATGAAGCACAGCATTACAGGCATTGCACAGCAAGGCTGCCGTGAGCAATGTCTTCATGTCTCCCACTGGCCATGTGACAGTGAGCAGGATTTTGTTCCAAAAACGTAAGTTTTCTCTCTTACAAGCTGCAGGATGGATATGACTTTATAAGCCTGATGGTTAATAAATGTAACAACATGGCTGAAGTAGTTTGCCTAAATGTGATTGAATCTTATATTTCTATAGCAATTATTTGGGGCATGAGAATGACAAACAAGTAGCCGTTTAAACTACCATGAGTCAGCGTATGATATCTCAATTACAGGAGTATATGTCAAAAGCTTACAGTTCTCAGGCTATTTCTCTATAACTTAAAAGAATGATGTAATGATCAAATTATTAAGAGTAAGAAAAGACTCAGTGGAATGTGAGACTGCCAATATTACATATTTTAGCATCATGATTTCACAATACATTTTAAAAGTAAAATAAAATAAAATAAAGCTTCCCCCTCAGTGCATGGCCTGATACCTTGGCACTTACCACCATCAATATCTAAATACTACAGCTTCTCACTGATATCCTGTGGGGCCTTGGACACCATCTATGAAGAACACAAGCTGTTCAACCAACTATTCAAAGAAGTAAACAGATAACAGATCAGTCTACAGAGGTGGGACTGGTGAGAACTCCGCAAAATGCATGGTAAGTGATGCCTCCATGCCTCAAGTTATTCATACGAACTAAAGAATAGAAGACTAAAGGTGAACACTAATCTTTTATGATTACTTCCTTTGGCAACAGCAGAAAGGTGCAACTGGAGCTCATCACATGGCATGCATAATAATTGAAGGGCAGGGAGCATATTCTAATATGTTATTAAACAATTGTTCTATACTGTAAA
>NW_003852471.1:6335116-6335708 GCF_000181295.1 Otolemur garnettii | reverse complement strand
GTAACTTGTAAGAAGAATTTATTTAAAGATAGATTTTCAATTTTATTTTTTTAAAAGACTTAGCTAATTTTCTGTTAATAATGAGTTACATTTAAACAATATTTACTTGAAGAGGTATCCTCTATATATTATAATATAGAAATGAAAAAAGCATACCTCATATGAAAGTGTGGAATAGAGTTGATTTTATGAAAAGAATCAGAAAATTATAAAATGTTTGTATAAACATTTCTTTTTAAATTTTATATTAAATCATAACTATATATTTATGAGGTACAATGTGATGATTTGACATACAACATGGAATGCTTAAATCAAACTGATTAACATAACCATCACCTCACTTACTTATATTTTGTGGCAAGACATTTGTAATTTACTCTCAGTTGTTTTGAAATGTACCCTTGCATTGTGCACATTAGGTGAGGTCCCACAAAATGCCCTCCCACTTCCCTCCACATGGCCTCCCATCTTCCCTCTCCTCTCCCTCCTTTCCCCTCCTTCTTGCTGGACTATCTTTGTGTTTTATCATTCACATGAATGTGTAAGTGATTATATATTGGTTTCACAATAGTATTGAGTACGTTGGATA
>NW_003852471.1:6325260-6334682 GCF_000181295.1 Otolemur garnettii | reverse complement strand
ATATGGGCCAATCTTACTGGAGTTAGGTGATATCTCAAAGTGGTTTTAATTTGCCTTTTTCTGATGATTAAAGATGATGACCATTTTTTCATGTGTTTATTGGCCATTTGCCTGTCACCTTCAGAGAAGTTTCTTATCCACAAAGAAATGGGGTTATTCTTTTCTTATTGATTAATTTGAGTTTTCTGTAGATTCTAGTTACCAGACCTTTGTTTGAATCATAATCTGCAAAAATCTTCTCCCATTCCGAAGGCTATCTATCTGTTTTACTTGTAGTGCCCTTAACTGGGCAGAAGCTTTTTAACTTGATCAAATTCCAGTAATACATTTTTGGTGTTGTTTCAGTTGTCAGAAGGGCCCTCCTCACAAAATATTTTCCCAGGAAAATATCTTCAAGCATTTTCCCTGTACTCCCTTCTAGTAATTTTATACTTTCATATCTTAAATGTAAATATTTTATCCAGTGAGAATCAATTTTTGTTAGTGGTTAAAGGTATGGGTCCAGTTTCAGTCTTCTACAGATTGCTAGCCATTTCTCCTAGCACCATTGGTTAAATAGGGAATCTTTTTCCCAGTGCATGTTTTTTAGGCCTATAAAAGATCAAATGACAATGTATGGTTGGGTTCATCTCTAGGTTCTCTATTCTATTCCATATATCTACATCTCTATTTTGTGCCAGTACCATGCTATTTTGATCACTATAGATTTGTAGTATAACCTGAAGTCTGGTAACATGATGCCTCCATATTTGTTTTTATTTCTACATAATGTTTTGGCTATTCGAGGCTTTTTCTGCTTCTATATAAAGCGAACTACTATTTTTTCAAGTACTTTAAAGAATGATATTGGTGCCCTCTTAGGGAGGGGCTTTGTACCTGAAATTGGTTTTCTTGGATCTTCTTTCTTGGAGTTGCAGCTTGCCTCAGTTGAGATGATGTGCACTTGTCTATCTTCTTTCTAAGCTCAGCTCCCTACCTTCAGCTTCACTGAGTCCAGTTCTGTCCAGTTTCTTTCCCTCTGGACAGAGGTGAAAGCTGCCTCTAGTCAGCCATTTTCCTTCCCTCTCCTTAAATTTTAATTGACAAATGATTTTTATTGTTTTAACAACATTTAAAGAGAATTTCTATTACTCTCTTGGCTAATGAGATACTTCGAAGCAAACATAGGCTCTTGCCAATGATATAAACCATTTCATTGTCTTATTTGTAGTCACAATTTCAGGTGAAAATTTTTCTTCATTGCCATAATTCTAAAGAGAATTTTTATTATTTGAAAAAGCAGTCCATACTTTACTGCTAAAAGTTCTCCAATGGCTTCCAACTAGTCTTAGTATGAAGATCAAAACTTTAATATGGCTTACTGAGTCCTGAGTGATCCATCCCTGTTCGCCCCTCTAATCTCATTATCTACCTGTAGGTCCTTATTCAATACCCAAGTCTCCCTGGACATCCACATATCCCAGGTTGACATTAGTCATGCTCTTACCTCTGCACATGGTCTACTTTCCCACACACCCCCTTTGCCTGGTTAACATCTGATCATTTTTTCTATTCAGTCTCTAATATAATTTCCTCAAGGACGCATTCTTGGAACCTCCAGATGAGTTCTGGTACCTGTTAGGAGGGAGGTAGTTGTTCCCGGGAATCTTTTTCTCCTGTTTGTCCTGCTAACTGGTTCACAAAAGTAGTCCTGGCCACCCTTTACTTTTTTCACTTAGGGCATTTTTCAGGATTATTTATACAGCTATTCATCTTAAAAGGTGAGGTTGTCTTTCCTTCTAGACAAAAGTCAAGCTTGGTGACAGTCACGGAAGCTCATGCCTATAATCTGGGCTTTCTGGGATTTCCAGGAGGGAGGATTGCTTGAGTTCAGGAATTTGAGAGCAGCCTGTATAAGTGTGAGACCCCATCTCTACTAAAATAGAAAAATTAGCCAGGTGTGGTGGTGTGCACCTATAAACTTACTATTTTGGGAGGCTGAGGCAGGAGGATCACTTGAGCCCAGGAGCTTGAGTTTGCAATGATCTATGGTGATGGTAACCACTGTACTCTATCTGGGGCAACAGAGTGAGAGTCTGTCTCAAAATAAAGGAAAGAAAAGGAAAGGAAAAAGTGAAATCAAGCTTGCTCACTGTTCACTGTGCTGGGTCTTCTTCCCTGAATTGCTGAGCTATGGCACAGACTCACTGGGTACACAGCATCCATGCATCCATCTGGGTGGGCACACCACCTCTCTCTCTGGGATTTAAGGACAGCACAACTCCACTGATCCTCATGTTTTTTAAAATGTCATGAGTAATAATCTATCTTACTCTGACCCACTAAGTCTCCTGGTCTACCTTTGGCAGCCATGCGTTAATAGCAGATTTAGTCCTTGCTGTTCTCTGTGAGGTTGTAGTTATTCCTTGGTAGTCTCCCATTATTCTTTCTGTGGCACCAGGCTCACATCTTCACATATAGTGGATGGTTATTTGGTTGATGTTTACAGTCTTAAGCAGAATCTGACACGAAGTCAGAGACTCTCTCTGTTTCATAATTTTATGTTTAACCACTGGTACAGCACCTGTGGGCACTCAATATAGTATATTTGTTGATTGAATGAATGGATTTGAAGACAGTAATGGAAAACACTTATTGAGTGCTTACTATGAGCATGAGTTTCACACATACTATTTTGTCTCTGCAAGTGTATTTGATAGTGTTATGGGGTGAATTGTGTCCTTCCCAAATTATTTGGAAATAGGGTCCTTGCAGATGAATCAAGTTAAGATGAGGTCATATTGAATTATGACAGACTCTAATCCAGGCTCATTTTTTTTATGAGGAGAGACATGCTGTCACCTGTGCATATTATCTTCCCTCCCACATTCTGCTTAGACACACAGAGAAGAATATTGGGAATTACAGACAAAGATTGAAGTTCTGCACTGTCAAGCCAATGGCTGCCAAGGATTGCCAGCAAACTTCAGAAGCTAGAAAGGGGCAAGGAGAGATTCTGCCCTCCAGATTTTAGACAGAGCACAGCCTGCTGATAGTCTGGGTTCAGACTTGCTACCTCCAGCACTGGGACAATACATTTCTATAGTTTTAAGCAGCTTTGCTCATGGTTCTTTTCACAACAACCCTAACAAACTGACATCAGTAGGTACCATGACTGTCATTTATAGATAAAAACGAGGAACAGGGCAGGAGAACAACGTGCCTGAAGGTTCACATGAGTGTGTGGAGGAATCAGGAGACAAACAGAAGTACTTCATTCCATAGGCTGCACTCAGAACGCCGTATAATTAGCTACCCCTGTGTCAGACAATTTCTTTTATTTGTACTCTTTGTTTGCTTTTAAGTGTCCCTGTGAAAACTATTTATTAGTACTATGAACTAGCACAAAATTTTAAGAGTGCTATCTTACATATCTTAATTTTCAAAAATTAGGAGATTCTAGAGCTTGACACAAGCATGGTATGATCCGCAGACCTCTGCATGTGGCTTCTCTGTTGCATGCTGTCCATACCTTGTCTCTGGGCTTCCTGTTCCTTATCCTAGGAATGCTGGAGTGGCAGGAAAAGTCACCAGACCTGGACTCAGAAGACCTTTTTCATTATAATCTTAAGAACTTAGGGTAACTATTCCATGTGATATTACAATGCTGGGTACATGTCTTAGAGTTTATGATATGAAATGTGAGCCCTAATGTAAACTGTGGACTTGAAGGACTCATGGCCTGCCAGTGTAGGTTCGCTGGCTGCAGCAAACATGAGGATGTTGATAGTGAGACATACATGAGGGTGAATAGGGGTACATGGGAACTCCACACTCTCTTCTTAGTTTTTCTGTGAACCTGAAACTGCTCTTTAAAATAATGCATTCATTTTTTCAATTTATATTCTATCATTTTTAAAAATGGCTTTAGAGTGCTACATCAGAGAACCTGGGTTTGGATGTTGGATGTAGGACTCAAGGCCACATGTCTTCATTAGTGAAATAGGCAGAATACTGTCTGTTACAGCTAATCCTCACCCTACCTGTGACACAGCTATAGAGGGCTGTACAGAGGCTGTTAGTGACTTTACGTTCTCAGAAAATGTGTGTCCAAGGCCCACCTCCTTGCCAGCTGCTTCAGTTGGGGACAACTGTTTAGCAGCACCCCCGGCAGGTGTCCTAGCCCATTGCTCCTGGGTAGGTTCCCAGGCTTTCTGGGAAGTCCATGGGGGAATTTCTCCTGGTGGCCTTCACAGCAATAGCCCAACAGTTGGACACCTGTTACCATCCCTGGCTGCTAAGCAGGGGACACCCAGCTATGCAGGAATCTGGCAGACTGCAGCCCAGGGGAAAGTACAATGAGCCAGGCCTCCTGAAAAGGACCATTTAGTCCTTGACAGTAAAGATATGTATTAATATTGTCAGGGACAAAGAAACTGTCTGTGACCAGGCACAGGAAGCTGGGATGCATCCAAGTTACACAGCCTTACAATAATTTGGGCCATCACATAGAATGTATTTCTGCAAGTAAAGCTATTTTCAAATATAATTCTATTAAAAAGGAAATAAATACAAAAACAACTAAGTCATTTCTTCTAAAATTGTACTTCACAACCGAAACACTGACAGCACTAACTTTGGATTCACTTTTTCATCAAGGTATTGATGAACAAATGTAAATAAAAATGCAGTGTCCTTACTTTGCAGAAACTAAAGCAGAAGAGGGTTCTTTGATTTAATAGCCCTTCTTCACTCAGGAAAATCCATTTTATAAAGATATGAATATGATTATGAATTGTACATTTACTTAAATGTTAGTGTGGCTTCTTAAGGAAAGAAAAGCATTTGTTTTAAAGCATCAGAGAAAAGATAATCATTCCATTTCAGGTAAAATGAAAATAGATCCTAGATCCTAAAGAAATAGATATTTAGCATCTCATTTTTGGAGGCAAATAAATATTTTTCACACAAAAATCAATCATAACCTCATCACAAAATCCACCAATTGCTTCTCATCAAAGAGCACCACAAATAAATATGTATACAAGATTAAGTATGAAATACCAGGTTAAGAGTAACAATTCCAAACACAAAAGGGAGGAGTCTCATTGGAAGGCACTAGGACATACCTCCCAGGTACCAGGAGTGAAGGGCGATGACACGAATATAACATGTGCCAAAAACCAAGAACACACATGTGTCACAGCACCAGGCCCACGGTGACAGCCAGTTCTCCTCATACCAGTACTGATCAAGCCAGTACCAGTGTCAACTTATCTAAGATTCCCCGTTCAACTTAATACAGATATACCTAAGCACATACAGAATATTTAGGAAAAAAATTTTATTTTAAAAGAAATATAAAAAGCACACAATATGGATCCAAAGGAATAGAGGTTTTTTCTGATTAAGTCCTATGTTCTTTCAAAATTTTGCATGTTTTCACCTATCAAAAGAGGAACAGTAACATGGATACTAACAAAAGATTCTTAAGGGGGATGACCTTTTTGGGTAGAAGGTCAAGTGTCCTGCAGATTTCTGGGAACCTGCATGAGGCTCTTCCCTCATTTGCTGACTTGGACAGTGTCGCAGTGGAAACATTCACATTAACTTTTGGTCAGCAGAAGAAAAGCAAGAATATCCAGATCCTGAGTCTCTGTAAAAAGAGTGGGCTTCCAGCTGCCCTGTATGGGATGTGAGACCCAGGCAAATCACTGGCATCCATCCCCTTACTTGTAAATTGAGGATGGTAATTACATTTACTTCTCAGGACTGTGGTAGAACTATTAAACGAAAAGATGTTTATGAAATTAATCTCCAAATTTGAAAGAACTCTGTAAACATGATTTTATTATATATAAAGACGAAAGGGAAAAAGAGAAATAAAGGGTTAAGTTGGGATGATAAAAATCCTTTGCCTGTTTGTTTTTCTTTTAAATTAAAAAAAAGCCTTTAACAAAAACCTTGGGGTTTTTTTGTTTTTTTTTTTAGAGCTTCATCATACTTTTTTACATTGAGACCTTTATAGATGAAAAATAGATAACTTAAAGCAGTCATTTGTTATCAATGCTAGAATCCTCCCTTTCATGAAACAGGCGCTAATAAGCGTGTGACTTAATCCAAAGAGATAAGGTCACGAGACTTAAATAAGAAAGCCAATAAATCGAAAATAAGGACCAGCGAAAATTATAGAATTATTTGACAAATGTAATTAAAACGCTAAAACAGAGATGCCATTCTAATTTTGGTGTTTTCTGTTCTCAAAATCATCATTTTTGTCTGATGAATCTCATAAAAATTTGAAAATTCCAGGAAAAGTTTAAAAGAAAGATCTTGAGGTATTTTTCACAGATTGATACATGAAGGATAAAGGTCAAGTCACTGGCGGTGAAATATTCTGTAATACTGTTTGCAATGTTCACTCATAAAGCAGCAGGAAGGTCACATCAATAGCTCTATGTATTATTTTTCAACAATAGGTAAAGTTGAGTCATGTGAAGAATTCTCTAAAGCTTACTATATTTCTTAATACTCATGGTTGCTGGCATCACCTGCCACGGAAACATTCTTTGTGTTTGTGCTGTCAATTTATACCATGCTTAAGATCTTTTGACAGCTTGAAGGTAAGCTAACATCTGAAATTAATTCATAGTCCTTCCCTGTCTTTCTTGGATTAAATGAGTTGCTATAGTTTGAAAGTTTGTGCCACTATAAAATTCACATGTTGAAATTCTAACTTCCAAGGTGATGGTATTAGAAGGTGGAACCTTTGGTATTTGGTTATATTAGGAGGAGCAAAGCCCCGGGGAGATCTCTTGTCCCTTCCACCTAGTGAGAACCCAGGAAGGAGGCAGCTGTCTGGGAAGTCTCTGCTCATCAGATAATCTGTAAGGGCCTTGATCTTGGACTTCCCAGGCTCTAGTCCACTGAGAAACAAATTTCTGCTGTTTATAAGCTACTGGTCCAATCACACTAAGAATTGAGTCTTCTGCCTCAGGTAAAATATTCACATTTATACCTATAAAAGTGGTGGCAAAAGTGGTGTGTCTCTGAAAAGAGCACAGTCAAAGCTCCATCAGTGAAAAAACCAGACATGGCCCAAGGATTGTTGAATTCAACTCAAAGTGGTCCCCTCTTGTAGGAGCACAGCAATTACTGCTTCTGGGTGTGTGACTTCTGGAGGTCCCTTGGCTTCTGTGGACTGCACAATCTCTTAAATGGAAATAATATTGTCTTTCCTCAAGGGGCTGTAGTAAGATACCCAAGTTTTTCACCAACAAAAAGATTTTATCCTGATAAATGACTCATAGCACTAACAAAGAGTCAGTGTAGCATAGTGGCGAACACACAGACTCCCAAGTCAGGATGCCTGTGCGCAAATATCACCCTGCCACTTACTGGAGCTGCTGTCTTGAGCAACCTACTGAACCCCTCTGTGCCTCAGGTCTTTGATCTGTAAGGAGGATAATGACAGTACCTACTTTATTAGGTTGTAAAGTATTAAGTTAGTTATTTACAAAGCACTTAGAGTAGTATCTGGAACATACTAAGTTTGGCATCAATGTTTAGTCAATAAATAATTCTTTTTCCTCCAAACTGCTGCCCACTGTGTTTACCCAACATGCATGTGAGTATAGCTTCATGGCTGCCAAAGGGTTCCACGTGGCAGAGACTGCTAGCTAAATTTCCCTTTCCTCCTAACCGCATGGCCAGACTATATTTATGAGACTCCCTGACATTTGGTATGGCCAGTGAAAATGAGAAGTGATGTTATTACTCCAAGCTTAACCCATAAAACTTTTGATGCACAATATACCAGACTCTTTCACTCTCCCTGGCTAAATCCAGATAAACACAAGGCTGGAGGAACCCATGTATCAAAGATGGAAGAGCCACACGATGGAAGGAAGGGGTCAGAGTACCAGGACCACGGCACCCATGGGAGAGCTTCCTAGGGATATCTGCATTATCTTGTCACGTCAGCAAGAAATAAACAGTAAGCTTCTGAGATTTTTGTTATAGCAGCCAGCAATATTGTTTGAACCACACACTCAAGTGGGTTTCACACTTGGTCTGAGATGGAGTTACTGTAACATTCAATGCCTAGAGGGGATAGCTGGGCCAAAATTGGGATTAGACTGAGGTTAGTTGCCAGAAACCTTGAAGACACAGAAAAGCCTAATCCAGAAAGAAAAGCAGAGTTATGGGTAGGCAGAGGTTAATACCCAGTAAGTCTTGCAAGAAACATCAAATCCAAAGGGTAAGCACAAAAATCTGGTAGAAAGTGTGAGTTCCTGTTCCCATCAGCACAAACTATCCTAAATGTAATTTCATAGGCCTGGCATTTCTCTTTGTGAGACAGAGTCTAACTCTGTGTCATCCTGGATAGAGTGGAAAGGCCTCATAGCTCACAGTAATCTCAAACTTTTGGGCTCAAGTGATCCTCCTGCCTCAGCCTCCCAAGTAGTTGGGACTACATGTGCCTACTACCATGACTGGCTAATTTTTTTTTTCTATATTTTTAGTAGAATCAGGATCTTGCTTTTGCTCAGGCTAGTCTTGGACTCCTGAGCTCAGGCAATCCTCCCTCCTTGGCCTCCCAGAGAGTTAGGATCACAGGCCTGAGCCACCGCACCAGGCCTAGGTCTGGCATTTTTAGTATAATGTGCCCAAACATCTTCCCAAGTGGACTTGCCACAGTGACTACAATCCTTGTAATTCTTTCAACTCTGAGCTGACACAGGATTGTACCCTATTAACATGGGAATGCAATTCATGTTGGATAACAAATAAGGTCACTATCAATGCTAGTTTGTATTGCTTACAGGGATCCAAAGGAATGTATCACACTATGGGTAATTTTTGCTTGTGAAAGGGAGACTGGTCTTCTGTATGGAAAGGCAAGCTTGGGTACGTCACTTTTTGGAGATGTGCTAGTCATCTGAGTGCTAGTAAGCCATCTGCTGAGAGTCCCAGAAGGACAGAGGCGGACTCTGAAAGGCAGATGTGGTTCTAACCACTCTTGGGTTTGTTTTTTCCATGACTCTCTTTCCACAGGCAGAACTGTTCTAATGCTTAATCAAAAAAGCTTAATCAATTAGGGGAAATGAATAGACCTTTAGGCTCTCTGAATGTTGCACAGACTTAGGGAGCACTCTTATGATCCCCATCTCCTGGTGGTCATAACTTTGGGTAACCATCTCACCTTGAGGGTGGAAGAAATTTATGACTTGCTTCTAACTTACAGAGTACGTGAAGGTGATGGGATCTCATCCCTGTAATTATGTTTTGGGATATAAGACTTGAATCTGCTATTGGACTTACTCTAGAGACTCTTGTTTCTTACTTGAAGAAGTAAGCAACCATGTGGGGAAAGCTGGCTTTACATGGAGCTACAGGCAACCTCTAGGAACCAAGGGCAAGCTCTGAAAATGAAGGGCGCC
>NW_003852471.1:6315868-6324814 GCF_000181295.1 Otolemur garnettii | reverse complement strand
AAGGTTCTAGTTGTAAAAGAGCCCCCAGCCCGAGGGTGTGTATTATACACCCTCACAATGTGCACGTTAGGTGAGATCCCGCCTCATGCTCTCCTCCTTATGCCAATCGTCCTCCCCAGCCCCCTCCCGTTCTACCTCTCTCCACCTCTGTACTAGACTATATTTCTATCTTGTTGTTCATATGATCATGTAATTGTCTAATGTTGGTTTCATATAAGGGCGGAGTATATTGGATTATTTTTTCCATTCTTGTGATACTTTACTAAGAAGAACATATTTCAACTCAATCCAGGGAAATGTAAAAGATGTAAAGTCTCCATCCTTTTTAATGGCTAAATAGCAGCCTTTGGAAATGGCAGGCACACTCTGGAAACCACAGGCAGCCACCTGGAGCTCCAGGCAGCCTCCAGTAACACCAGGCAGCTTCTGAGAACCAAGAACATCTTCTAGCTATGTGCTAGCAGAGGCAGGGCCCTCAGTCCTCTCCACAAGAAAAATAACTCTGCCTACAACTCTAACGAGTTCAGAAACACATTTTTCTCTAGTCCAACTTTCAGAAGAGAACACAGTCTGGTGGACACCTAGATTATAGCTAAGGATATCCTAAGCAGAGCATCCATTTAAGCAGTGCCTTGACTATTATTGACTCATAAAAATTGTGAGATAATAAATGTTTTTTTTATTAAATGATAGCTGTGTACATTAATGAAATCATGGGGTACAGTGTGGTGTTTTCATATACAATTTGAAATATTTTCATCAAACTGGTTAACATAGCCTTTATGTCATTTTCTTAGTTACTATGTTAAGACATTTATATTCTACTCTTAGAAAGATTCACTTGTACCCTTGTAAGATAAACCATAGAAATGATCCCTCCAATCACCTTCCACCCATCCCCATGTTCTTCTTAGCAAAGTATCATAAGAATGGAAATGTGTTGTTTTAAGCTGCTAAGTGTGTGGTAATTTGTTACCTAGCACTAGATAACTAATACACTCTATTAACACAAACAGTGGCCACCTGTGCCTCCCACTCTACTAATGTCACTCTTGTAATGTTACTCATGTAACATTCGTGGGGCACTGATATAGCACCTTATTCTAACAAACTAGAAAATGTTTCCCAACTCTCCTGTCATCCACCAGATAGGTTTAAGGCCCTGGGTGTTTTTCTCTTGGAGGCCTCAGACCACATCACATAAATAACATCATATGTACCCACATCACGCGTTAAATATAATTTTCTCTGCAGGGATATTAAAATGAAATTTTTTTATTTATGATTTTGTCTTGAAAATTAGTTGGCTCAAAAGCTCATCTAATTTAGAATGTCAATGATTTCTTGGCAATTATCATGCATACTTGGGAATTTGTGAAGGAACATCTCACCTCCAAATGTTTTCTAAGACAATGAAATTTTTATAAATACTAAATTCAACAATGCATGAAGCTGACAGGGTATTATCTTAGGAGATGTCCATTCAATTAAATATTTATTAATTTCATTTTTGAAGGATTTTCTAAGAATTTGAAAGCGAATGATTTCCCATCCAAGTCTCAGTCTGTTCTGTTTTCCCGTGAGAACCACATGTGCCCTGGGCTCCATGCCAGCAACACCTGATGAATGAACAGGCCCTGGTTTTTTAGAGGCTTCCTCTCTTTTCTTATTAAATTTATAATTTTTCACACAAGCAAATGTCACACATAGGTCAAAGGTAATGCTATCAGAGAAAAAAAAAGAAAAATGCATATATACAAATGTAGGGAAAATTGAAATCAAGATTATAGTTCTCAGAGCATGTGAGTTTAAAACAAACACAAAGAAAGCAAACACACACACACACACATGCACACATGTGCACACATACATACGGGTTTTATTTTTGATTTTAAACTTAGGAATGTGTGGATCAGGGTTCTTAAGGTTTTTTTCTTTTCAAAAGAGTCTGTGGAAGTCTTGAGTAGGCTTTCCCTACTCAAGGTCCGGAGGTCAGTAGCAACACTTAGATTATGCTTTAGAATTTGTTATCCCTAAAAACTAGACGGGACATCTTTCCAAGAGAGCAAGCCACTTCCTAACTTTAAGCCTCACTCAGTTGCCTTGTCTGTAAGCAGGACGAATTGATTGGTGATCAGTAAGGCTTCCTCCGTCTCTAAAATCTCTGGAGTCTAAGTATCCAAAAACAGGAAATGGATCTGAATAAGACCCTGAACGCTGGCAATCATATTATGTGTCTCTAGTCACGCAACTTTATTGTTCTACAATCCTTCTCCTCCTGGATATGATGCAATAAAAAAAATCACTTGTGATTACCAAGGGAGATGCTGTAAGTTAATTGTGCTCATGCAATCGTCTAGGGGAAGAAGGAAAATTCAACTAGAAAAGGTCTTCGAAGGGCAACATCTTAATCCATGCTTAAATATTCATGGGGGAAAGGTGAGAGTTTTGAAAAAAAAGTTTCCCCCAGTCACATTTCTTAGTTAACCTACAACTTGAAAGGGCTGAATTATGTATAGAAGAGAAGCTGAAGGAGGTGGCCCCAAGGTAACTTCCAATTTTAAGCCTAAATTTTAAAAGCAGACAAGACTATCTGAAATGAAAAACAGGCTGTAAAACTTGCAGAAGCAGCTCTGCTAACTAGCACATGATCTTCAGTGTTTAGGAATAAATGTAGTTTATAAACGGGGGTCGACGGTCTTTGGGTCAACTGGAGGAGCTAGCAGAAGGGAATCCACAGCAGAGTAATCTTTGTGGGGGACCCCCCTCTGTGTGGGGGATCCAGTGCACTCTATCTTTTGTGCTTAGTGTAAAAGAGTGGATTTGATGAAAACCATAAGAAATAGAAAGAAGTTACTCTCTGCAAAAAAATTGAGTAAAATCATGTCAACAAATGAGAGTCTGAGAATCCCTGTTTATTGCTGTGTGCCAGATCCAAGGCTAAATAATGTTCATTTATATTTAAATTCAGTCCCCTCACACTTATGCCAGTTGGGAACTCAAAGGGGAAAAATAATTAGTACAGCTGCTTCTATGGAGCAGCTCTTAATGAAAGGAGCACAGAGGTGCAGAGACGGTTAAGGGAAATAGGGAGGGATGGTGAGGTACCCAGAGGTGAGCAAAAGTGCACAGCTGTTACCAATGCCCAGAGAAACACAGTGGCCCTGGAGCCCAGTGAGAACTGCATTGGCTGAGGAGAAGCTGTCCTGGAAGCTGAGTTCAAGGCTAGGCCCCGAAGTGGGAAGAGAGCAAATAAGTCCCCGACTTCCCTTTCCTGTCACCTGATCTGCCATTGCCCCCCACCTGCCAACCTCATGGAGAGCCACCTGGCCAGGGGACATGCACAACGCATTCCGCATTGCAGGGATCGGGCACCCAGGGCACAGAGGACACAGACAAGGGATTGGCGAGGGAGGGGGAGAGGAAGAGAAACCAAAACACACCTCAGAAGAGAGACGAATTTCTGTGTGATGTCATTCCTGTTGGACACGTCAGGAAGCCGAGTCTCCGACTAGAGAAACCACTTGTTCCAGGTCACACAGCCGGCACAACATGCCTGAGCTGGGATTTGAACCCCGGCCCTCTCCCTCCAAGTACGTGCTCCCTCCTCTATCCTGCTGTCATGGCACCTCCCGTTCACAAGCCCTCTCCTGTTTCCCGATTTTTTTTGCATATTCTACCTTATCTTCTCCCTAGAAGAACCCTGATGGCAAGAAAGTTTGATTTAACTTCTGTTTTACAGATGAAGGAGCTAAGGATCAAAGAAACAGCGAACACTTTTCTTCTAAAAGGTAGGTGATAATTAACGGCTTTGATTAAATAGCAGAAGGAAACAGGGAACACAGGGTGGAGACTGCCTGGCAAGTAAGTTAGTGAAACAGAAAAGATTAAGCACAGGCATGATTTGGTGATATTCAAAATTTAAAAATGAGAAAGGCACTAACAGGTATTTATTATGATAATCTATATGAAGTTAGCGTGTGTCTTTCATCATTAGAGTAAATTTTCTTTTTCCCTAAGAATTTATAAACAAAAGCAAGGATTAACTAGCTAATGAAACGTTGCTGTTTAAATGGATCTTTAAAAAAGATCCACCTGCTAAAGCTATTGACTTGATCTTAAAGGTAGGGTGCAAAACCGTTTCCTTTTCTCTAGCTCCGTAATGTTTATTATTTAACAAAATGGAAGGGATTGCTAGCTGGGAGAAAATAATTGTCACTTATAAAAAGGAACTTAACCAGGAACATGATTTTAATGGAAAGTCTCCATTTCTGCAGAAAAGTAAATCAGATTAGATGATGCTCTTTTCGTGCTCTTATCTTCAAACATATCCCACGTAAGTGAAAGTAGACATTTCTTATAGACTGATCTACCCTTGCTCACCTTTTTATCTGACTCTGGCACTTTCTGGCATCTAATAGATGTTTTATACATAAGAGTGAAACAAATCCATACCCAAGATGCTACAACGTTTCCTAATCTACAAGCCAGATGAGGTGCACTGTGTTTTATTTCATCCTCACTTCAACCCATAAGGTTGACAACATTGTTGTCCCCACTTTGCAGATGAGGAAGCTGAGCTCACACAGCAAGTGGTGTGGCCGGGATGCATGGGCATCTCCAGTCCCTCAGGGTCAGATATGGTCTAGTGCAATGTCACTTGTGCCTCTTTAGACTCTTGGAGACCTAAATATTATAGGTTCACAGTTCCACCAAATCTGTGGTCTTTGAAAGTTAAAGCTCTTCCTAAAACTTCTGTCAATTCCAGGAACTTACATTCCATCACATATTGTCTCTGCATGGCCACGTTGTAAAAGCAACAGCAAGAAGCAGACAGTATCTGGATGATGACATTAGGAAGACAGATCACAAAACTTGCCAGCAAATAATGGGAAAAGTCCTATAAAAAGCTTCTGTTTATTGTATGATTTCATGTATATAACGCTCTTGAAATGATAAAATTATAGAGCAGGAGGACAGATTAAAGATTCCCAGAGGTTGGGGTAGGGGTGTGGGAAGGGGGTTTGGCTATAAAAGTGCAATACTGGGAATCCTGTGGTGGTCACACCAATCTACACTGGTGACAAAATTGCATAAAGCTGAAAACACACAGGCGTGAGCACACACCTGCACACACCTGGGTACACGTAAAACTGGTGACCCTTGAGTCAATAGATGGTATCAATGTCAATTTCCTGGCTGTGCTATTGAACTAAACTTACCAAAGACATAACCACTGGGGGAACTGGGTAAAGTGTATATGGGACCTCCCTGTGTAATTTCTCACAACTGTATATGAATCTATAATTATCTCAAAATGAAACAATTAAAAAATTTATAGACTAAAGTTGCTCTTTATTAAGACACTTTTCTTTTAGATGCCACCACTCCATACACTGCAGCATGTTTCAGCTCTTTCTCTCCTCCCCTGAGATTTTCCTTCTATTGTGCAGAGAAACTTGGCCTCTCAGCTCCTGCCACCGAAGATGCTCGCCCAGCCTATGATAGTGCTTGGCAAAAAAAGAACCCTCCCTCCAGTCAACTACCCACAAGACAGTGGATTATAAATAACAAGGTATCTTCTTAGGTGCAAGTGGATTTGCGGACAATAATCATGGGGAAATGGCTGGCTCTACAGGACTACCCCTGGGCTTCTCAGGCTTTTACACAGAACCAGGAATTGTGTCTTATCTCAGAAACCAGCAGTTTTGGTGTAGACTGGTTATAATTCCAACTTTCTACTAGTTACAAAACATGTGACCACAGGGAAGTTACTCCATCTCTAAACGCGTCTGTTTCCTCATCTGCAAAACAGAGATTTGTTGTGATTTTTTTCTCCTCTATTTTGCAAATCATTGGTAATGTTGTACTACTTTTTCATTCAAGTTAAAAAATGTGTTATTATTGAACATGTGAGGAGTTGGCGTGGTTGTTAGCGGATCGATAGGGTTTTAGCAGATGGAGACAGGGGATGAGAAAGAGACAGTATTCTAGGCTGAAGAAACAGGATGAGTAATGGCACAGAGGCAGGAAAGCAGAGGGCATGTGTGTTCAGGGAACAAGGAACCCCCCCATTTAGATAGAGCATGGGGGAGTATGTAAAAATGGTGGAGAGATAGGAGGGCTGAGTCCCGCTGTATCATGTAGGGGAAGAAGTTTGCTCTTAACAATGGAGGGATGGGCCAGGGACCCTTTGTTCTCACGTGTCCCTGGCCCCTCTCTCCCATTGGTTTGTGACTGTGAACCACCAAAGAAAGGCGATTTATGGTTTGGGAGAGGGAAGGGGAGTGATGTGTTCAGAGCAGACCTTTGGGGAGAGCCATTCAGCCACATTAGCAATAAGGACTGGAATGTTTGTGAACAGGAAGACAAAGAGGGCTGCAGTGGCAGGCGAGTCCTGCTGACGTCCAGGAAATCAGGACAGGGAGGCAAGGTCAGGCTGGAAACAAGGACATGTGTGACAACACTACCAAAGTGTGGGACTCACAGCAGAGCCTAGGAGACTTGAGAAGGGAATTCCAACAGACTTCACTAGAAAAATATTTGTGAACTTCGCTTGTATGTTCTCAGATAATGAGAGAGGAAAAAAATGTACTTCTAACTTCTTTTCCATTATCAGATGGAGAATATTCTTTTCTGAACGAGGTGAACTGACATAGCCAGTCTGAAATTAATTCTTAATGTCTGGATTTTTATACATTCCACTGGCTAATACACATCCAATTCTAATCTTAGTTATTACTAATTTTTAGTCCTAGAAGGTACTTCAAATTCACAGTCTCTCAAATTTCTCTTACGAATGTACTCTCTGGTAACCCCAGCTCATTGTCCCATGAATTTTAACATTAACTTTGCCTGATAATAAAACAGAACCATTTCACTAGACTGTGGTTTATTTAGCCTCATAAGATGAAAAAAATTCTCAGTTGCTTTACAATTTTATGAAGATAGTGTAACCAGGGGAAGGGATGATTTCAGATAGTTTTCTCTATAGCCTTGAAACACACCATAATAAAAGTGACCGACGCCTCTTTTTAAATAGACAGAAGTAATAACACATGAGAGATCAATGATAATCACTTATCTCATAAATAAGCACTGTGGAGTTATAGAATTCCCAGATTAAATGAGAAGCATTTATTACACTTCTGCATTGCAGCAAAATCTTTGTTATACATTGCACAAAACACCCAAAGGCAGCCCCCCACTGGTTTTAATTAAGTGTCATGCCCACTGAGTTAATAAGCACACTATCAGTAACATGACTTTCTTTTAAAGTTTTGATAATTATAGTTCAAGCCATATTTTGTAATTACTGATACTAGATTTGATAAAATCCCCTAATCGCCACCCTCTTCCCTACTAAGAGGACTAAAGACTAAATGTACTATGTGTGCCTTCTGTGCCTAAGAACAATCAGTCTTTCCATTTCTGGGCTGTAATAAACATAAGTCATGAGAAATTGATCTTCACCTTGAGAATAACATACAACTAGGATGTTTGAAACACAAACAGATGGCTTGATACCAACAAAAAGAAAAAGAAGTGCTATCAAGATCAAACGCACTGCAGTTTCCGGAGCTCTTCTTTTATACCAAGCGCTGGGTTAGGAGCCTTCAAAAGCATTTCATGAACACCCACTGCAAGTAAGAAGCAGGACAATATACAGAGGCATAAATTGGGAGGCAGAGAAATTAGGCACCTGGCCCCAAATCCCACAGCTTGTCAGTGAAACTAGAATTCCAAAGCCTGTGCCCTTGCTATAACACGCCAGCTCCTTCTGCCTCCTGGAAATTTTGTCTGCTCACTGGATAAAGGAAATAATGGACCCTGGCTGGGACAATATCAGATCTATTTGGCTACAACAATGCTCTGCCAATAACAGATATTCAGCATATGCCTGTTAGCTGCACAGAATCCCCTGTTACTACATTAATAGAAGCATGTCAGCATCACATGAGTCCATTTGTTTCACCTCTGTGCCTTCAATCTGCACCACACCAAAGCCAAAGATAGCACCCGTGTCCAGTGTGGCTAGTGGCCAAGCAAATCTGCCCAAGGAGTCCAGCTAGGGGACAACCACTGGCTGACCCACTTGTGTTAATCCGCAGTGTTTGACTTGGCTTAGTTTTCTGCCCTTCAAGTAGGACCAGCCCAGGCTGAAGACAGGTGCATTGCAAGGGTGGTGAGCTGATGTGTTAATGTGGAATCATTATATCAACAGATGATGATCAAAGTCCTTATCAACAGATGAAAACAAATGTCAGTGTGTTTCTAGAATGCACCTCTACCTAGGTTGACAAAAACCCTAGGGTGCTCTCAGAAGTCATCAGGGGTGCTCTTATCCACTTCTGTCAAATTCCCTAGGAAGAAGCGTCATTGGAAAAACACCCAGCTTTTTCAATTCAGTTTAATTCGGTTCAGTTAAATGGATGATTTATTCAGAACCTACCCTGTTCTATTTCAGGGCCTGGAAATACAAAGATGAATTAAACATGGTCTGTTCCTTCAAGAGGCTTGTGGTCTTGTGGGGATATAGTCATGTTTATAACTAAAAGGAGCTACTGAAGCTGGTGCTCACTATGGAGTGAGAAATGTGCTGACTCCGTAGACAGGAAACTGGGAAGGAGACAAGCAGAACTAGCTCTTACTTAGCATTTATTGTTTGCTGTCCCAGGTGCTTGAATATTCGCCTTTTGCCGTCATTCCTCAGAACAATCCTAAGAAGTAGTGAGCGCATTGAGGCTCTAAGAAATTGACCACCTGGCAGAGGCAGGATGACTACCATCTATTCTAAAGCCCAGACTCCCCCACTGCTGGCTGTACACTGCCAGAATTCACTTTCTCTGGGAGGATCTGAGAAGGCTTCCTATGTAATAGGAGTATCAGAATTCATATGTGGGGTTTCAACAAAAAGAGTTTGAGAAAAATGCTATCCAGATGCCA
>NW_003852471.1:6305396-6314994 GCF_000181295.1 Otolemur garnettii | reverse complement strand
CCGATGTGGACTTTGATCACCTGGCTGAGGTAGTGTTGACAGCCTTCTCCACCATACAGTTCCTCTTCCCCACCCCCCCATCCAGACTGTAGTATTTGGAAAGATGCACTGTGCATCCCACACTAACGGAGTGGGCGTCTTTTGTGTCTTCGTTTCCTCATCTGTAAAGTTGAGGACGATGAGAATATGGTGTATTCACGGGTGTGTTGGGCTTATTCAGCTAATCAGGGTTAAGCACTTAGCATGGTGCCCGGCACAGAATACACAGTGAGTATTAGCAACTCACTGCCATGTTCCTTTTATCTATCTTCTTTGTGGAAAAGCACATAGAGATAGTCATTTGTACATTGATCAACTCACCCATTCCACGAATATGTTTTGAGCACCTGCTGTATGCCAGGCACAGAGGTAAATGGTGTTTTAATGGTGAGCAAAAATAAACACAGCCCCAACCTTGCTGGGCATAGTCCAGGCTAGCAGGAGAGAGATATTAAAGGAGCAATCACACAAATGAGCACAGTCGTCCAAACAGTAGAAGTTCAGCGATGAAAGTCACAGGGTGCTATAGGGACATGTTTCAGGGAAACCTGCTGATTTCTTCTCCGAAGATGTGACAGTCGGGCTGATGGCAGAAGGATGTGGCCCTGGGGGACAGATGGCCATGGAGAAAACTTTGAGAAGGGCAGTTTGACAGGGCATAGAGGGGGAAGGAGAGTGCTGCGGGGGAGGTTGCAGGGGGGGAAAGGCCAGACCATGGGGAGCCCGTAGTTTCTTATTTATTTCAAAGTAGCCATTGCAGCCAAACGAGGAGGGGCCTGATTAGATATCAATTTTAATGAGATTACTCTGGCCACCAAGTGAATGGGCACTGGATGAGGTCAGAGCAGATGTGGAAGACCAAAAGCCGCTACAGCAGCCCACGTGAAGATGCTGGGAACCTGTGCCAGCCAGGTGGCGGGAAGACATGAGAAATGGAGGGACTGCACAGCCCCCAGCAGCAGAGTGGAAGCAAGAAGAGAGGGAGCTGGAGCTGTCAAGGATGGCTCCACTTTTCTCTCTTGGGGAATTAGATGGCAGGGGGAAAGTGGGACACTTACATAAGACAGGTATGAAACATAGGGTACATGAAAGGGTGGTGTGAGAGTGTAAAAAGAGGCTTGGGGTCAGGTGGTGAAGAATCCTGAAAATCAGTGAGGGAGTCTGGACTTTATATAGTAGAACCTAGGAAGAAAAACATCTAAGCAGGCCAGTCCCTAGTATTTCCAAGACCCAGGGCAATAACCTAGGGGTACTGCCTAAATCTGTATGTTTTGAAGCTTTTCCTCACCCAATCAATCAAAAATAGGCAACCCCTCCCTTCAGGGAGGCCCCAGCTTCTTACTTCTGCCAGGTTGCCCTTATAGGTCCTACAAGAACTCGAGGCTAGAAGGTTGAGTTGTAGAATTCTAAGACTTACTGGAGCTTGGTGGTTGAATGTGGAGTTACAGGCAGAATGAGCCTACTTCTAGCTCCTAGTCTCTGTCCTTGGTTTATCTGTCCCTTCCGTTCCCACTCCAGACCCATCTTCTGCCACATGGGATCTCATCTGAAAGACTATGGACAGTCCAGTCCATCCAATCAAGTTGCAAACCATCCACCATCACCACTCTTAGAAAAAGCAACTATGCCTTGGTCACCCTACACAGATCCTAGAAGCCAGCTGGGCAGGGAGTGTCCAGGGTCCTGAACATCTGTAATGATGTCTATAAGATGGTCATGTGGGCAGCATGAGCTCTCTCCTAAGGGGGTGGGGGGCATGACTACAGCAGAGCTCACTAGAACAAGGGATGGAGAAGAGACCCCACCATCCAGGGCTGAGGGCAGGACTGATGTTAGGTGACCCTTTTGAACAGAGATGTGGGTCATCAATATTTTGGATATCAAGTGAAATGTGCAGCCATTGGGCAGAAGAAAACTTTTACTGAAATACAAAGCTGTTCAACCTGATGCTTATTTTATTTCAGTTACACTCCCCATTAACACCATCATTGTGTTACCTTGAGTATAACTTATTTACTGCCTGTCACATTTAAAATATGCTATTTTGGAAGAAGGGGGAAGTCTAGTGTCCCTACCTTTTCAAATTCAATGACTTACTGAAAGAAATGCTGCTTCCTTCTGAATGTTCAAATAAAAGAAAAAACATCATCATAATAAACATCATCACCATTCGTCTTGGTAGTAATTACCCATTCATGCCAACCCCTCTAAAGATTTAAACTCTAGTTGAAATGCAGAAAGATGAACAGATTGAAGAATGTAGCTTATTTATTTACTTCCAAAATGAAAGTGCCATCCTGCCACCCAAAGACTTCAAGACAAATCTGACAACCTAAATTACTCCCTCCCAAAGGAAATGACTTTGGTAGAATAAGACATTAATAAATAATCTGGATATTCTCTTTTATTTTTACTTGATTCCCTTATCATTTCTGTTCCATCTATATTTCAAAAGGCAGCTTATGATGAAAATCATGTACAACAGAAGACAGTTAAAAGTGAAGCTAAGAAAAAACTTTTTAGAGAAAAGAAGGAAATAATTTTATCAGGATTCTGAAATGACATATTAATCACAGGAGCACTTCCTAGCATCCAAGGCAAAGGAAAAAAAATGGAAGGAGGTTCATATATCTCTTATAGATATGTACAAATCATATTCTCAGTTCTTGGAAAGAGACTCACCTGCCATAAAAGTCATATATCAAACAGTGCCTCCAAGTAGCAGTGTTGAGAGTTGCAAAAATTTCTTCATTTTATTATTATCCTTGCATGTAATTTTCTATAAACTTAATGTTGGTGTCTATTCCCCTCAAATTCATATGTTGTAATACTAGCCTCCAATGTGATGGTAGTATGAGGTGGGAACTTTAGAAGGTAATTAGGTCATAAGGGTTGAGCCCCCATGAAAGGGATTAGTGCCCTTGTAAATGGAATTCAAAGCATTCTTGATCCTTCCATCAATAATACGAAGACATAATACAAAGTCAAAAAGTCAGCAATCTGCAACCCAGAAAAGAGCCCTCTCCAGAACCCAACCAGGTTGGCACCATGATCTCAGATTTCCAGCCTCCAAAACTGGGAGAAATAAATTTCAGTTGTTTGTAAGCCTCCCAGTCTGTGGTACTTAGTTATAGCAGCCTGAAGTAAGATATAATCTAAATGAATAACAAGACTACATATTTGTGGAGAATAAGCTCATGCCAAGTATATTCTTCCTGAAAAACCAGATCATTGCCAGGTTTAATATTAGAGAATCTAGCCTATGGAGAGCCAGTGTGTCCCTTCTGCTCTCTGTCAAACATCAGTTGTTCTAGCAGCATTTGGTAACCAATACAAGACTTAGCTTTAAATGCTAGCACCAATGTTTACTTAGAAAATGTGTCTCAAAAGCTTCTACAATAGTTAACTAAGAGGAAATACACATTTAAAGAATTTCAACCTCAAAAAAGAAAAAGAATAATTTATCATACCAGTCATGAGACAGCCCAACAATCAATTTGAGCCAGACAAAAGCATGCATTCCAACCTCCTTTCACCAGGCTGGAATTATGCAGAGGCTGAGATTTTTGAATTATCAAATGGCTGCAGAGAGTCATTTCCCCCTTTGTTCTAAGTAATAGAACCTCTAATTTTTTCCAGACTGGCAATATGCTCAGTTTAAAACAATCAGACTCACTTAAAACAATCAGATCTCCTCGCACCAATGGCTTGGGATATTAGTCCTGGGACACAGCTATGGCTGAGAACATTGAAGGCCTACCAGAAGGAGCTTAAGAGCCACTTGTTATGCTGGATGGATTCAACTGACATTTACATTTAGGCTTTTCCTCTTCATACTTCCTCTTGTTTGAAAGAAAACAAGATAATCTGGACAAAGAACAGCCATCTGAGGACAATGAAGGTAAAAGCCAGAGATAAGAACAATGAAAAGGCAGCTACCAGGAGCTTGGGTGCTTGACGCCTGGAGCAGCACTGACAGCTCCAGACTGCCCACCTCCCACCTCCTTATGACACGAGAAAAATGGAACCATGTAGAGTTAGTCACTCTACCTGCATTTTTGTTGTTGTGAGCATCGGAACATGATCCCTAACTGAAAACGGTCACATACTTGCCTCTTCAAATGCCTCATTTAACAAACTAAAGGTGAAACTTCAGGTCCAGGGATACTGGGGAGAAGAGAATCACTCCCTCAACACAGCTTTCCTTCCTGTGGCAGAAACAATGCTATATATTCACCAAGCCCTATTTTTCTCAACTTCTGGGCTTGCAGCTTTTCCCAGATATGGCCATGTGGCAGAGTTCTAGCTAATGAAAGAGAGAAGAAAGTGATATATGCTATTTCCAAGTCTGGTACATAAAATTCTATCCCCAGATTCACCATACCAGTTTTTTTCCCATCCTCTGGGTGAATGTGGAGGAGGATAAGCTGGTGGAAAATAACAGAGCCATGCAAAAGAAGAACCCTAAGTCCCTGAACCATGAAACAGATCTCTGCACCAGGTGGAACTGTATAGGAACACACACAGGTTAAAGACCAACATTTTTGAGTTTCCTATTATATTAGGCAGCCTACTATAAATAGAACACTAGGAATGGCCTCCAAACTGGAGGGCAAGCCCTGTAGGGGGTATGCAAGATGATCCACTGAGGTCTGGGTAATCTACGTTTTTAATTAGTTTATTTAATTTAAATATTTTGATTATTACATGATCAAATATAATATGATATATTATATGCATATAATATATTAATAAAGTGCTACATATATATAGCAAGGAAATATACTTATGTAAAGATATGCAGAGAAACATTTTTTTGCTAACAGGATGCATAATTCTAAAAAGTCATGGATGCCACTATATGGCAGCAGTGGTTTTTAAAGATTTTTCAGCCACAGAACTCATTCTTCATATAAGAACTTCCATACAGAAAACAGGTGATGGCAATACTTTTCTGGTTAATGAGGGTGGGGAATCCCAGAACCCCATCCATCTCTTCCCCACCCTCTAAAGCAATGATTTTCCACTGGTGCCCTATAGCACACTGGTGTGGCATGAGAGGATCTTAGAATTTTTAAAGATCATTTATTAAATTATTTTTGAAAGACATTCAAAGCACAGTAAGTATATTCTTTTTTCCTTTTTTCTTTGATCAACATAATTTAAATATGCCACAGAAGTTTAAGTATAGGTTCAAGTATGACATGAGATAAAAAAGGTCTTGAGGGTGGGACACAATTATAAGAAGGACTTTACCTAACAAATGCAATCAGTGTAACCTAATTCTTTGTACCCTCAATGAATCCCAAACAGTTAAAAAAAAAAGGAAAAAAGAAAAAGGTTGAAAACCATTGCTATAAAGACAGGGGCTACATGGGGAAAAAAAAGATCCTCAATATTGAGGTCTTGTACACAATTTTGATTTTTGAGAGGATCATATTGCTTATTCCTTAAAATCATGCTCTTTAGACTCTGTGGAGCAAAGCAATGTTGTTGACCTAAAGACCCTTATTTTTGACATATCTCGAGTCTCTCTTCTGTTAGTTTTAGTTTTCCAAATCTCTCTCTACCTATAATTTCACCATTTCATGGTGTTAGGCAGAGAGATAGCTAAGAGCAGGGAAGATGACAGATTCAGGGAGGCTCTGTTAGACTGTTCTAGGTCAGGCTGACCTGGGCTATTATGGGAATGAGTAATTAAGACTCTACAGATGGGTTGTTACTAAAACCCTACAAGGGGCTTGTTTTCAAAATCTTGCAGGTGAGCTGTTTTGAGAATAGAGTTCATTAAGATTCTAGGAGACTGCCACAAAACAGCCAATACTCCTCAAAGTTGTGTTTAAAACCGAGAGGCTACACTTTCCACTGTGTCTACGGTCACTAGGACAAGGCCCAGCTTGCTGTACAGGTTATTAATAAATATTTTCCTTTTCTAACTAACACTCTATGATTGATTGTTTGATTATTTCAATGACTACCTTGAGCCACCCTGCCACTCAAACAATGAGATGTACTTTCAGTAGTGAATTCCTTCAAATTTTGTGTAGAAAAAACATGGACATGATAAAGCATTCATGATCTGTGGAATATTTAAAAACAAGATCTATTCTGTATCTCTGGTTTTAAGCCTTAGCAGTTTGCATGATGTTTGAGAACTAGGGAGAAGTGACTGGTTTCAGAGGACTAGAGAGGGCAATGCATATACCACAGAAAGGATCCCCAGCACCCAGATAAGATAGCCTCTACCGTCTACAAGGAATCATGCTTTGAGAAGCCTCCTATTCCACATTGATTATCCTAAGTCCTTGGTTTTGAAATGTCGGACTTTTGGAACCAGAGAACATTCTAGTAGGATGGCCCATCTTCTGCCATAGCAGTAAGCAAGAGCATGCCCAGGTCTAATGAGGCCTGGGCTCCCATGGAAAGTCCTTGAATATATCTGAAACTGAGATCTCCAGGCTCAGTTTTGGGAGTTGTGATCTGATTTTATGGAAGACATAAATACCAAGTCTCTGATATCCTGGGAACTTTCTGCAAATTATCCCTCTTCCTCAAGTTTAAATTCTGGGGCTGGGCGTGATGGCTCACACCTGTAATCCCAGACTTGGGAGACCGAGGCAGGTGGATTGCCTGAGCTCACCAGTTCAAGACCAGCCTGAGCCAGAGTGAGATTTCCCCCTCTCTAAAAAATAGCCAGGCTTTGTGGTGGGCGCTTGTAGTCGCAGCTACTAGGGAGGGTGAGGCAAGAACATTGCTTGAATCCAAGAGTTTGAGGTTGCAGTGAGTTAAGATGCCTCAGGACTCTACTGAGGGTGACTGAGACTCTATCTCAAAAAAAAAAAAAAAGTTAAATTCTGTTCTAAGAGCATGTGCAAGAGTGGTTACTAAGAAGAAAGGCTGTTGTCTGGGCATTTTTTCCTGATTGTGATAATTATCAAGCATTACAAATACTCCCCCAGTGCTATAGATTAAGGCACAGACTCTGTTTTCTAGAAGCTTACAATAGAAGGAAAAGATGCCAGAGACATTACTGCCACCAAATGCCAGGATTACCTTCGTTTGGGACAGTCGAGATGGTGGTCAGTGTGTGTATGGTTTGTAATCACAGACCAACACAGAGGCCAGTGTTGGAGCAAAAGCTTTATAGTTAGTTATTGAAAATTCAAGCTTGGGAGGCAACTGGGTGGATTTAAATCCCGGATCTGCCCACGCACTAGCTATCTTGAGCAAGTCACTTCACACTTCACATCTCTGACACTTGTTTCCCCAACTATGAAATAGGAGAGATGATAATAACTTTGACCTCTTTACGTTTGGGGACATTATATGAGTTAAAACATGTAAGATGTTTAGAACAATATCTGCAAGGTAACAAGCATTCATATGTGTTGTTGGAGGTCATGGTCACAGCTGATGTTATTTGAGTGGTCGTACTATGGAAGAGGTTAGAATGCCTTCACTAGATTCCTGGCTCCTTCTGAATCAAGGGAGAGGTCTTTAGAGGCCTCCACCAGCTGGCTCTTCCCTCCCGTGCACCCAGGATACCTCCTACTTTTCTGAAGAAAGCTTTGCAAGCATCTCCTCTCTCCTCTCTAACAAGCTTTATTACTTCCCTGTTGTCTTCTTTCAAGCCACTTACATCATTTGATGTTGGTACCTTAAAATTCCATCTCAGGATTGTTGCTATTATAAAACTGACTAAAGAACATGTAAAATTTGATATTTTGCTTCAAGAAAATGAATGTATGCTACTCATGCTTTTCAATACATTTTGAGTAAATGAATAAAATCACTGTTCCCTTTTTTAAAATAAAATTATTAGTATTATTTTAAACAGCTCTGTATCTCAATTTGGGTCGTCTCAAGGCAAAGCTGGGGCATAATGGCGCATCATGGATTAATTGTGAAAATTAAGTAAAATAACATACATGGAAGTTCCTGGAACAATGGCTTCTAAGTCTGTTGCAGGGTAACATCTGGACACTGTAAAAACTCTTTTTTTTTAGTTAGCTGCTGTTTCTGTTCATGTTCAATGTGTTTTCTGATAGAATGTTAGTCCTTTGGTGGCAAGCACTGGGTCTCTTTCTTTCTAGGCCTTGCAGAATACCTGTCACATAGCAGACATTTAATAACTATTTGTTGAGTGAATAAACTACATGACTTCCCTAAATCACACAAGCCATTACTGGAGGATGCAGGACCAGAACCCAAGACCAGAGCTCTTTTTCATGGAGTCACCATGCTCCAATGACACTTCACTAATTCAGATTTTATAAGGTTTTAAATACTCTGCACTGCCCCGGAGTTTCTAGTATATACTTTCCAAGTATATACTCTCTACACACACTGGAGCTGCCAGGTTCAAACTCAGCCCAGGCCTGCCAACCAGAATTTTGTTTACTAGATGAATAAATAAGTGATTGGGCTATACAGAAAGTAAGGCCAAAATGGATTAAGCAGAGAATCCCAGAATCCAGAGCCTGAAATTGGGAGGGAGCTGAGAGGGTGTGGGTCAGGATGCACGACTCTGCCCTGACATGTGAAATCTCTCCATCCAAACACAGCCAGCTGCCTCTTAAAATGCCTTTAGCAACTAAGATAGTGGAGGAAAACCTGGATAGAGCAAAGAAGAAGAGAGCTTCAAGAACGCTGTGCATTTAGAGGGAAATATCAAGACTGCAACGACTAAGGGGGCCTTAGTGCGACTCACGAATACTTTAGTTGGGGAATGTGTTGAGGATTAAGGAATTGGCTGAAGGCAAAATGTTTTACAGATGGGAAATAGAACAAAAATTTAATTAACTAATAAGAAACAATTCCTTCATGTTAACAAAAGTGTTTGGGGGGGTACCCTAGTTTCGACTCTTTTCCGCCATACCTCGAGTCAACCTGAGATTTCTATTTCTGCTCATTCTTCTCAGCGGCTGGTTGCAAACTGTGATCCGCTCCAGGGCTCAACTTAAACAGAGAGGTCAAGAAGAGACTTTTAAGACTCAGATTATTTCCAAATGGTATGTTTTTGTGCTTTGGTTTTATGTATTTTTATCCTCTTTCAATCCCTTAAAAGATCTGTGAAGGTTTGCAGAAGTGTTCATATGCTCAAAATGTTCAAGATGTTTAAGATAAAAATGAACAGATGAGAAAGCCCGGGTGGAGGGTATGCGTAAGAGCAGGGGGCTAAGAGAGCAAGAAGTGCAGCCTTTCGTAGAAAAGTACATTCCCAGATGCCACAGGCGGGCTGAGGTGGAATGTTGACTCTCAACATCAAAATGGCAGCTGCGCAGAGAGGAAAAAACTGATTTGTGAGCTGAAAATACAGCCTCTCCTGAGAAGCTTACGTTTCTTCCATTTCTCTCACAAATCTTTAAAAAGGAGATGGTGCTAGAGAAAGGGAACAAAGCCTTCTGTATTTCCCTATACCAGATAGCAACGTGAATTTTGAAAGATTATTTCTTGTAAAGCCCCTAAATGCAAGGTGATTATATGAGACAAATGTGCACTACAGAAAAACTGATTCTGGAAGAACCAAAACCCTTGCTATGTTTTTTTTTTTTTTTTT
>NW_003852471.1:6278386-6304510 GCF_000181295.1 Otolemur garnettii | reverse complement strand
TGAGTTAACTGGGGAGCATCAGACCTAGAAAATGATGGTGCCACAGCCTCACAAGAGAGGAAGCCTGCAGCCCTGACCCCGGGGTGCAGAGACCTGCCTTTCACAAACCCAACTGAAGAGTGGGCAAGAAGTAAACTATTATTGTACAAACCCCCCCGGGATCTGAGGGTTGCTCATCAACAAGCCACTTTCCAACTCGAACTACCAGGGAAGGGGGTTGGAAAGCATTTTCTGGCCAGAGACCAGCCCTGCAATGTGCTTTCTAGTGAAGAGCTAGGCACGGGGAAAATCTTGGCACATTGTACGGAGCTGACTATTCCAGATTGGGTTTGCCACTTTTAAAGGACGAATTACACACTAGTCCTTCCTCCAGGGTGCAGGGGGCTGAAAGATCTGATTGCTTAGTTTTGCTTGATTTTTATCTAGTTCAGTTTTATCTGACCCAGGAGCACATCAGGAGGAGGAGAAAGAAGAGGGAACAGGGCGAGGGTGTAGAAAGCGGATATTGTTTCTGGCAGTTTGGAAACCAGGAACAGCATTGAAGACTGAAGCCTCTGCTCTCACATACACAGAGAGCTCCAGAGCACAGGCTCCCCCACCCCAGTTTCGCTTTCCTTAGGGTGAAGGTGCAAAGGAGCTCAGAATTTAGCCCCAAGAAACTATTTAAAACCATTTAGAAACAACAAGTCTTGCATGAAATTAAACCTACATTTCTGATAAGTGTGAAATACAAAAGATTTATTCACACACAGAAGAGCCCCAGACAATGCGGTGCACTTTTTCTGTTGGAAGATGGTCCAGACACCCAAGGCGGACAGACACCCAAGACGGACAGACACCCAAGGCGGACAGACACCCAAGGCGGACAGACAGACACCCAAGGCGGACAGACACCCAAGGCGGACAGACAGACACCCAAGGCGGACAGACACCCAAGACGGACAGACACCCAAGACGGACAGACACCCAAGGCGGACAGACAGACACCGGGCCCTCCCTCCATCCTGCCTCAGCTCGGAAGGATGAGGTTAGCAAATTAGCAAGTGTCAATTTCACACAAGCCCCTGGCTAATTTTTTCTTTTTCTTCAGGATGGGGAGGAGGAAAAAAAAATGTAACAAAATTAATCCATGGTAGGCAAGTACAGAGCTGAATGGAATAATCAGCTAGGAGTGTTACTTGACTGTCTCTTATTTCTGCAAGCTGATGCTCTCAAATATTTGCATCTGTTCTTAAACCATCACTGCCTCTTCATTTTTCAATGTATAAAAAGAGATGTTTTAGAGTCTTTCCCCTTATTACAGTATCATTCATCTTCTTCATGACTTTAGGCTCCGTAGCATCAGTACAATTTATACCGTTAGAGATCATTGAGTAAGCAGTAGTTAATTAGAGTTGTGAGTCTTCCATCACTAAATGCCTTCCCCACCCACCCTACCCTGCTCAGACGCCCCTCTTCTCACAGGAGCCGATGATGTAATTACCCTCTCAGCCCCTGGTGCCCAAGGCGCCAAGAATATCACTTCCTATTGGAAGTGCCACAAGAGCAGAGCTATCTTTGAGTGTTGCTTATTAAATGAACATAAGCCAACTCAAGGACAATAAAAAGCAATTCTTTAAATGGAATGTCCCTATAAGAATATTCGTTTGCTCCTCTGTGACAGACGCTGTCACAGGCTTATAGGTAACTTCTCTTTCTGCCCCTCCCCTTGAATACGTTTGCTGTCCTGATGATAAATCTACAGTAACGCCAGCAGAAGAAAGATGGCCAGAGCTTTTCTATATGCCAAGGCTGCAGGTCACATCTGTCATCCTCCTGCTTCTGTTTTCCTTTTAATTATCTCACTTCAGTCAAAAACTTGACTTCAAATCATAAGCCTAAGGAGAAACCAGATTTTAATTTACAGAAGCACAGCTTAATATTTTTGTTCTAAGACTATATTTTATAATACAGATGGGAGCCCCAGGGCTCTTTAAGCGAAATGACAACCATAAACATTTTTCTTCATGGCATGGTTGTTGTTGTTTTTTTTTTTTTTCTGCTTCAAATCAAACCTCAGTTCACCTACAGCCCATCAACCAAAAAGTTATTATAGAATTACAGTCCCCCTTTCCAATCTGCCACCAGGTACACAGTAGCCTGAATTAATCACACATTAGAGAAGAACTTTCTTAAATGGGCCATTTCTTTGGGCATGTCTGAGGCTGATTTAGGCCTCTAGCTGGGGCTAGTTGACCATTTCAGAGACTGGCAATCTCTGCTCCATTGAAAAAGTGCTTTCTCTTCAATTTGCTTTTTCTCCAGGCATGCACGTCCCACCCAGAGAAACTAAGGAAGCTAATAATCTGAACTACATCAAGGTTGCTCAAATGAGCTGACCCATTCATTAAGCACAAGAACCGTCCTGGGGTCCTACAGCTTGTGTCACTTAGTGGGTGGCTGCCACTCCCAGAGCTGCAGTGAAAAGGCAGCAAGGCTGCAGTCAGCCCCCAGGTCTGTCACACTGGGGGGAGATTTCATGCCAATTAAAAAGACTAACGGCCTCAGGATCAGAGACATGAAGCAGAGACAGGGAGGGGAATATCAGCTTCCATTCTCCAGCCTTCTATCCAGCAGCCTTTGTCAAAGATATTAAAGTCCTTTCCACAGGGATATATTAGCTCTATATGTCCAAAGGTCTAGGTTAAGTGCTTTCCTTTTATTTCTTTTCTTTCAAGGAAGAAAAAAAAGACTTTCACAACATCCAACAAGAAAGGTGAGTTCATGTTTCAAGAAAACTGATTGACTGAATGAACTAGAACATGGTATTGTTGTTGCTGACGCCTAAGAAGTTGAAAAAATCCAATTTTATGGGTCAAGCTAGGTGACACAGTGAGGCAGAAAAGTAAACAAATGCCAGAAAGCCATGGGTTCGGGGGTTTTGTAGACTCAAATTTTAGAGATGGAAAGAGGGAAAGAGATCCTTAAAACCAAACACCTCCTTCATCAGATAAGCTAGTAAGAAGCTCACCGCAAACTTGCGGCAGAATGAGGGCTCTGCTCAGATCATTAAGCTTTCATTGAGTGCCTATGGTATGCAATGTGTCATGTAAGAGGCTCTTAGGTCACCGAGAAACTCTTCCTCCAAATCCAGCATCCCAAGTGGTACTTGTTACAGCATTTCTCAATATGAACTGATTGTATTCAGTTTGCTTTCAAAGAATTAAGAGGAGGGAAAAAAACCGAGACACAATGTTGCATTACATTAAAGAATTATAATGTTATTAAAATATGTATAAACATAAAACGAAATCTCTTATGCTTATTGTTCTTTTAAGCAACTATCAAACTAAAACAAATTTTCAAGTTAAACGCAAATAAAACTACAAAACCAATAAAATCCAATTAATCGCATTACTTTAATGTGACAAATCTGTGTGGTTTCGCTGACATGGAACCACCTCTGGGAATGTTCGTGTGGTGCTGACTGCTAAGGAGCAGGTTCCTGGGGCTAAGCAGGCCTCATTCCCCGGTGTGAGGGTGATGCCACCGGCCCAGCTGTTGGGTCCTCCTCCACAGACTGGGAAGTTGGGTCACTCCACACCGATGTAAGCCCAGTGTCTGGATTCAGGAAGGTCCAGAAGATGCTTAGATGAATTTGCAGATGATCATCAAAACAAAAGCCCTATCTTTGAAGAGTCTCATAGAAAAACATGTGTAATCCCAAGAATATAGCTCCAGAACAGTTGGAGAGACAGTGGTCAATTTAGTACATAAAAATTTTTTTTCATTATTTTCCATTTAAGATCATATAATCAAAGAGCAGAAAGTTAGCTCAAATATCAGTATTTTCAATATAATATGATTAAGGCAAGAGAGGGTTTTTTGGATAGTTTGCTGTCATTCCAAATGAAAAGCATCATTTAGTCCTTGACCTCCATCCCTATCAGAAATGCATTCCATCCATTTGCAGTCAGAGTTACAGGACCTCCTCTGTATTCATAAAGGCTTTGTTCTAGAGCTTTCTGGGAATATTAAAATCATAAGTATAAATCAAAACTGGGTGACAGTTACTTAAAAAGTGGGAATATCAGCAGGAGGGAGGCCAGGGCAAACATTCGAAACTAAGGCTGGCAAACCCACATCAATAGTTTGCTGTAAACCTTCTCTGTTATCATAAAGGACCTAGTCATTTTCTCATTCAGGTCGTTTTCTTCTAAGCTCTATTGTCTATAAGGGCACCCTAAAATTCCCTTAACTACAATTTCAGATTGTATTTTGTTTTGTTTTTAAATAGAACAACACATCAGGTTTCAACTTAATACAGCAGGTGGAGAGAAGAACATGTTTCTTGTCAAACATCCCCAGTTTTCAGATTCACAATCCTTGGGCCCTGTTATGGCAGCTGCAGCACAGTCTCTGTCTTTTGGAATTCAAGTGAGGAGTCATCCATGAGCATCCTCTGTCTGCCAGGTACTGACTGAGGTGCTGGGCATATGGGGGGGAAATGAGAAAGGACAAGTCCTCGGAACAGTTACAGTCTGCAGGAGGAGACTGGCCTATAAACGGCCATCATGTCAGGGCATGTAAGTCACAGAAGAATGAAAAGGTGAGACAGGAGCACACACTGTGGAACCGCTAATTGTGTCTGGACTGGACAGGAGGAAAGGCTTCCTGGAGGAAGTAACATTCTTTCAAGGAAAAGGAGTTTGCTAGACAGAAGATCAAGTAGAGGCCAGGCCCAGTAATCCCAGCACTTTAGGAGGCCCAGGCATGAGGATTCCTTGAGACCAGGAGTATGAGACCAGCCTGGGTGACATAGTGAGATCCTCATTTCTACAAAAAATAATTTTTTAAAAATGAGCCAAGTGTACGGCATGAGCCTATAGTTCCTGCTACTCAGGAGGCTGAGGCAGGAGGATTGCCTGAACCCAGGAGTTTGAGGCTGAAGTGAATTATTACACTCCAGCCTGGGTGACAGAGCAAGACCCTGTCTCAAAAAAGAAGAAAGAGAAGAAGAAGATGATGATGGTCAAGTGGGAATAGGTGCAGAGAAAACAGATACAAAGTTACACAAGTATAGAACATTATAATGCCATGGTGATGATCAGAATAGCCAACCTTCATTAGTGATTCTGTGTGCCAGGCACTGTGCTAAGTCTTTGGGGTACGTTGTTTCATTTAACTTTTACAACAGACTTATTCATATTTTACTAACGAGAAATGTGAACTTCAGAGAGATTAATCTGCCCAAGTTCCTATAGCTAATCGGTAGTGGAGTTCAGGTCAAATCAGGAACAAGGACTTCAAAAGCCAAAATTTTCCACTTCTCCACTCTACTGTTCAGAAAGCTATAAATAGTCTGATACTGCTACAGCATGAAATTGAAGGCAGAAAGAAGAAACACGTCTGGTTGCTAGAATATCACCTTCCATCAGCACCTGTATGTGTGACTGTTACACAGAGTGTTAACAAAATCCTCTCAGGTTACAAAGGTCAGGAGAGGTGCTGGTGCACAAGTCCTGTCTTGATGTTTACACATGTTAGAGACCCCAGTTGGACTGGTCCCTGATTTCATTCTTGTCAGAGAAGGTAAGTTGTTTGTTTATTCCTGTTTTAGATACTAAAGTGAATATAGTGATCTTTGTAAGATGCTCATTTATAAATATATTCACAAATCAGACAAAATTCTTTTGCACTCCATCTGTCCCAATCCCATGTTTAGAAATCATGAGACACACTTAACCACTCACACATGAAGGCACGTACACCATACCTTCCACATAACCTGCTGCACCAAACAGATTCCCCAGACTGTCTCTAGAAACCAGTAAAATAACAGAGAATGTGATTATTTCTTACTGGGCAAGTGAAGCATTTAATTGGCAAAGCAAAACACAACAATGACGACTGCCATGTTATTTGATGTATACAATTAAAAATAGTGTTTTCTTAGCTTTTGAGAAACTTTATTTGCTATTTTTTTTAATGTGACTACCTGAAAGTTAAGGTACAGTTGTCTCCCAAGTTGAGAGAATCTGAATATTATTAAGTTATGTCTCCTTAGTAAGCAAAGCGCAACCCTCGAGGACTTGGGATCATTTCCTTATAAATTCCCTGCCCTCCTCAAATGAACCTGACCCTGAATAGGGTGGGTCTACCTATTCAAATTACCACGTTTGGAAAATGGCTTTGTAGGGGAGCTAATCTCTTTACCCCAACAAAAGGGAAAGATGGTAACAAAAACAGCAGGCACAGAAAACAACTTTCCACCAACAACTCAGTGAGTGCTGGTAAAGATTCATTCCACCTGGGTTCCTCTCAGCTCGAGACAGCCATGAGCCTGGAGATCACAGGTCTAAAGCTTTCTGGTGGAGGGAATTACTTAACCCCTTTGAGATTAGTGTTTGTTATTGGTAAATAAACATAAATTATACCTACTTCGAAGGGTTGTTGGGAGGATAAAATTATAATTATATGATTTGCTTAAAGTGTCTAGCACAGTCCTAGGACCCAGGAAGCATTTGATATGGGTTGTGCCCACCCACTTTTCCACATAAACCCCCACTCTCTTCTGCCATTGGGTCAAGAGGGCCATTTTCCATGATGATAGTTTCTTAGACATCTGAAGACAAAAATCAAATAATAAAGCACAAGGAGTTTATAACACAATCTTCTGATGTTTGATGACTTCAAATAGTTGCTTCTGTGACCAAACGATAGCCATGTGAAACTACTGAGGTGACGGGATTTACTACTGAGCCCAGTCTAGAAGTACAAAATTCACCAATAAATCATTGCCACAAAATTCCACAGCTAATACAGCTATGCAAACCATTGAGAATCTTTTTTTAAGAAAGACAACATAAATAACCAAGGGTGTAAGGTACTTTTACAAACAAACCAAAAAATATTTATTTGCCTTTTCTTTCTTCATTACCTATTTATTGTAGGGAAGAGGACCCAAGGAGTTAAACAACTCAGAGGCCAAAACATTGCCTTTACTTTTGAATAAGGAGAAATCATCATAAATTTAAGCTTGTATCTCCTCTGGTGTTGATGTCATTTTTCAAATATTTAATTCTATCATGAGAAAATATTCAGGTTTATAAGGAATAAGTGATTTAAAAATATACAAATCAAGTAATTAATTTTAACCAGATCTTCAGTGTCCTTACTGATGATAGAAAAAGGGAGCTGGTAAATTTAATCTCGATTTGTCAATATTTATAATCTCTAAATAAAACAGCAATCACAATGGCAGCTTCCCAGGGCTCCTGGCAGGCCACTTGCATTATGCAAATTCTTTTTTCACTAACTCGAACTAGAGACTAATGACTTCTCTGCCAACCAGATATTAATGTTCTTTTCATGCCCATTGTTTATTTTCTAGAATTTTTTTGGAAAACCACAGATGGAACATGCACAGTCTCAATTCACAGGACTTTGCTAGAGAAGCCCAGTAAATAGAAGCCAGGTACGGTGATGTGTCCTTAGGGTAACAAGCTGATTGCTACACCTGTCTGTCTGCCACCAGCACTCAAGCATTCCAGAGCAGCCAGTGAAGAAGTGAACGAATGAAGGTAATCTCGGTGGTTAGAAAGCTCAGGCTCTGGGTGCCCAGGCCCTCCCCTGAGCTTTGGTAATTTTCTGACCCTCCCTGTACCTCAGCCTCCTCATCCATTAAATGGAGCAATGACAGTACTTAGCTCATGGGTTGTTGTAAGGTTTGAGTGAGTTAATAAATGGAAAGCACTGAGAACAGTGTTTGGCACATGGAAAAAGCTGGATAATTATTATTTAATCACTATCAGCCCAGTCACAGCATGCTTTGACAAGTCAGACCAAAGTTTCTCTAGCTAGTAGATGCCAAAAAATAAATGTAAAGCCACCAGGTAGTGCCTTAGTCTGCTTGGGCTTCCTTAAAAAAATACTATGAGCTAGGTAGCTTACAAATAACATAAATTTATTTCTTACAGTTCTGGAGGCTGGGAAGTCTAAGATCAGGCTTCCAGCACATTCTGTGTCTGGTAAAGTCAACTTCTTGGCTCATAGATGTGTCACCTCACCTGTTCCACTCCTCCACTGGCTGGCAAGCTGCAGCTGTGTCCACAGATGGCAGAAAGGGCTGGTGGCTCTCGGGGTCACTTTTGTAAGAGCAGTGATCCCATTCACTTGGGCCTCACGACTTAATCACCTCCCAAAAGGCCCCACCCCCTAATACCTTAGAGGTAGAATTTCAACATATGAGTTTGGGGGACACAGAGATTCAGGCCATAATAGATAGCTTAGACAGAGGAATTAGAGTTTTACTTGAGAAAGAAAGAACATCTGTCTCTCTCACTCGTGTGTGTGTGTGTACACTCCTCCTCCCACCTCACTGGCCACTTCTTCTGTCTCTTTTGCTGCTTGTGCATTTGCCCTTGACTGCTAAGTGCAGTAGGGCTCTGAGGCTAAGCCCTTTGCTGCTTTCCTCCCTCCTCCAAAGGCCCTCACTCTTTGGATGGTCCCCAGGGGCCTGGCTTTACACCATGAGGCCACATGTGGCCTTCTGGATCCTTGAGTGCAGCCTTTTGACTGAATCCAATTTTTACAGATCCTTTTAATAAAGGGATTTGTTTTTTGAAGTTTAGATTCAATTAAAGGGCCGCACTTGGGAACCTGGAGGGCCACATGTGGGCTTGAGGCAGCTGATTCCCCACCCTTCTAGCAGACAGTTCAAGGCAGCCATGGCCAAGGCAAAGCTCCCAGCTTTCCACTTGAAACCTGCTCCATCCTTAGTCTTCCTCACCTCAGTTCATGGCTCCATCATTCTTCCAAAATCAGTCTGTCTTAGTTCCTTCCTCTTACCTCCCAAACCCCCTTCTCCCCTCTTTCTCCATACCCACATTCAGTGGAATTAGCAAATTACAATTTTTCTGCTTTTGAAATATGTCCAGATCTGACCATTCCCATGGCCACAACCCTGGGCTATCCCAATAGTCCCCTGACTGGTGACTCCTCCTCTAGTCTTTTGCCCTGTAATCATCCAAACTGATCTTTTAAAAACACAAATCAGATTGCATAAATCCATGGATTGAAACCTCCTGCTGCATTCTGTCATACTTACAATGGCATCTAAAGTCATCATCGTGTCCAAGAGGGCCCTGTGTGACTGTCACCTCACGCTCACCACTCCTCAGCTTGTTCACCAAGCTACAGCCTCTTGGATTTTCCTCAAGCCGCCAAACTTGTGATCTCGCCCCCACTCCACCCCCAGCCTGTTGCCTGGATCACTGTTGCCTTGAATTTTTCCATGACTGGCTCCTCCTCGTTCACATCGTTATTTAAATGCCCAGACTAACCAGTCTGCATTGTCCACTGCCATCACAGGATCACTCTCGAACCCCTGATGCCACCACAACTAACTACATACACTGTTCACTGTGTTCCCATGAGAAGTGAGCTCCATTGGGAAAGAGATTTTGCTGTCACTTCTACCACTGCGTCCTCAACCCCGATGACAGAACCCAGAATGTGGCAGGCGCTCAACAGCAATGTCTTAATGAATTAATCAGCTCCCTTCCCCTTCAGCCTACAGTTCCAGGAGAGGCAGCTCAGCCACAGTAGGTGCCAGGAGCTGGTAGAAGTGGCAACTGTAATAAATAATCTATGAGAAAAAGTCATCTGTTAGGCTGAGAAAAGGCTTCTGAGTCTAAAATACCACCACACAGAGTCAGGTGAACATGAGTTTAAATCCCATCTCCATCACTTAGCTCTGTGCAACTTTAACAATTTATTACATCTTTCGTCCTTTCAGTTTGGATGCTCTTGGGTAGCGGCTATGTCATTGGGAACATGAGTATCGCCTTGGACTCCGTGATCAGATTTTTATTTCATTCGCACATTATGTAATCAATCAAAAACACATTTTTCTTGAGTGTTTACTGTGTTCTAGACCAGTGACCACAACCAGTGTGCTGCAGAACCCTGGCGTGGCATGAGAGGATCTTAGGTGTGCTGCAAAAACTTTTAAAGATCATTAGTTAAATTATTTTTGAGCGAAGTTCAAAGCACAGTAAATATATTCTTTTTGTTACTCTTTTTTTGATCAGCATAATTTAAGTGTGCCACAGAAGTTGCACTATAGATTCAAGTATGCCCTGAGAATAAAAAGGGTTGAAAAACATTGAGCTAATTACTGGTAAGAATCCAACCAACTATTCAATACTGAGCAAAGCAGACACCACCCAGGCCCCTCAGGCCCCTGTGAGCTTTGGTAGTAGAACATTATAATAATGCATGATGTTGGTTTCAACAAGGGAAGTTCAGGGCACAAGAGCACAGAACTGAGGGCTAAACATGTTCTAGAGAGGAAATCAGAAAGGGGTTCCTGAATTAAATTACATTTCAGAAGAAATTTAAAGGAAGTATAGTAATAGGTATTACTTAAGTGGTGGTCATGGGGGCCAAACAGGAGATGCAAAAATCTGCCACTTTATAGGAATATGAAGACGACGTTATGGCCAGGCTGCAGGGTATGGAGAAACAGTGGGCAAGAGGGCCCTGAGGCAGTGGGGAGCTCTAGGAAAATGAGTCCATCATGGATGATGGCCTGACACCAGGACCAGAGTGTAGCAGCAGAGCAGTGAGCTACACACAGATGTATATTTAAACGCACAGAGGGGAAAAGGTAAGAAAGAATGAGAGCAGAACACGTATCTACTGCAGCTTTAAGCCTCAGCAGCTGCTGAGAATTTCAAGCGCCCTTTGTGTGCAGGGAGAAGTCAGTGCTGCTCTGTCTCAGCAAACCGGCAGCTCAGACGTGCACCACTACGGACAGTGGGGCTTAAACACCAGCCTTGGGAAAGCGCCTGCAAGTTTCCATGAGAAACACTTGCCTTGTGGGAATTCTAGACTTCACCCAGAGGAGGAAAAAATAAAATTTGTGTCATAATTATTTTGTTTCAAAATGGTGAGCTTTAGTTTGGATTTTTTTGTCCTAAATTTTCCTGTAAAAACATGTGTGCTCTTTAGTTAGGAGAATCCAGATCCTAAAACACACTTTAGTCAAGTCATAAGCTATTACAAACCCATTTCGTATTTAGTCACTGAGCACCTCAAGAGTAGAATATGACACATTCCAGGCAGCTTTCTCAACGTCTATCAAATTGTATGACAGTGCCTAAAAGGGGAATGTATATGTCAATTTACCTACAATAAAAGTAACTCTCTCTCCAGGTTTTCAAAATGTAAAATGGGCAGTGTATAGATTGCCTTAAATACGCGATTGTTGTGTACAGATTTTGCAACTGTGAAGACATTTAATAATATTAAACATTATTTGTACTAAATTGTAAATAAATTTCTGATGGAATCTTTGTGAAAAAAATTGGATCTTTTCGCAATGATATAAACAACAGACACCCCTGAAATATAATATGAACTCAAAATATCATAACCTCTGGTGTAAAACTAAATGAAAAGCCTATTTCATTTAGAGGCTAGGGTAAGATGCAGAGATGCTTGAGAATGCACTTTTATTTGATGTAAAAAAAAAAAGTAGAGGAACGCCTACGGAAATGGCAAAATATTTTTTACATTATATATGATCTCTACAGGATTATTATATCATTAATACAAAACTAGACTTTACTACTACTGGTTCTTGAGAGAGAGAGACTGACCCAGACCCTCTTCATTCAAGGCAAAAATGTCAGGAGCTTCCAGAAATTTTAATTGCCCCTATATGAAAATGAAGAGAAGAAAGAACAATATCTATTCAAATTATAAGCCTGATTACCAGCTCATGTTCTCAGCGGAATCAATTCATTAATTACGGCTCTGTTTGCACATCTCCTGTCAAAGCTAATTATTAATTTTTTAAATGGTGTTGCAAGTGAAACCATTCATGCCAACACCTTTTGGGAGCGGGAGACAAGTAGAAGAGGGTCCTTATCTAGCAAAAGCAATCAGTGTAAGCTGGTTCTGTGTACCCTCGACGAATCCCCAACACTAACATAAAAGGTGGCGTATTAGAAATGCCACCAGCGATTACGAGCCGCTATTTCAGGAAATTTAATCTAGCCACCATTTGCCCAGGCAGACACCTGTGATCAGTACAAAACATTTCACTAAGAAAACGACTATTTTTCCCCCTCAGAGCCTGAATAGAAACCTAAGTCATGAATTAACAGTCATCCTTCCCTGCTATGCGTATCAGCTGCTATTCATGTCTAAGCTTTTACCATACCTGCTCAATCTCGGCAACTATTTTTTTTCCCTTAAATTTTGAATAGATTTGTCTTTTATCACTCTTCTCCCTAGGTACTTAGAAGGATAAATACTATTATCAAGGTGAACCGCCAAAGTGAATACATTTTAATAGGATTATGATAACGGAATCTTTATCCAGTGACTGCGGCAAAGAGAAGAGAGAAGAGAGAAGGAGATTTCTGTTTTCAGATTAGAGACTTTGAAATGAAAAGTGGATTATCTTATTAGGTCGGCAACGGATGTACGGCACTCGAAGTCATGTTTCTTGTTTGTAAAAGGAATCATTTCAGGGTGACCTGCTTTTGGCCGGCTACTAGTTTGAGGTTCATTACAGCAAAAGAGCCGGAGAAAATAGACTGACTTCCATTTTGCGCCTCGCACCCCAGATGTGATTACTTTTCCGTGAATCTGAAAGGCAATCAAATACCTCTGCTGATAAAGAAATACGCAGCTTCTATTTGTAAGGAATAGATAAGTGAAATTCTGTACAGAGGCTTACTCTCATGCAGATTGGATAGAAATATTTTCACTTCAACGGTAAAACAATGTAATGAGTTTAGCCGTTCTAATCTTTAAGGAAAAGCATGTTGAACTGAGCACGAACTAGGGACAAGGGGTCTTGGCATTGAGAAAGTGTTGATCCCAGAAAGACTTGGGGCTGCATTTGCTGAAACATGAGGTCAAAGTCTAGAAGACAGTAAACGGGCTTGAGCTGGTGATCCAAGAGGGAACATCATGGGAATAGCTAAGGCCAGCTCCCAGGAAGTCACTACCGGAGCTCTGCTGGCAAAGAGGGATTGAAGAGAAGTCAGTGACCAGAGAAGCCGGCCATTAAAATGCAGCACACTGGGGTGATGTCTGACACCCACTGAGCAGCTGTCTCCTCCTGCGAAATGACTTGCTACCAAATGCACACAACACTTCCAGTACACCAGGCCACATGGCACCTGAATCCATTTAAACTTTCCTCTTGACCAACAGTCTCCATGCTCCAGGAAGGAGGAGCTTCTCCTTCAAGGATTCAGGAAGTGTGCTATCTATACACACTTACTTTTACTATTTCTAACAGAAAAGCATTAAGATTGTGAGTTTTCATTGGATGTCCTGGTTTTGAAATGTGGCCTTAACAGTTGCTTTGCCAGTTTCTAAAGTAAGAGGGTATTTTAGGGAACCAATTGTGCAATTGACTGGCAGGAAATCAGGGACTATAGTACAATGACTGGGGGGAGGGAGAATTTCAAAATATGTGATAACCAGTACCCTTGCTGTGTTGAGCATTAACTCTTTGGTTGCTGAATTTTGGGAGTGGGTTTGGGGGAGCCAGTCCCAGGGGAGAAGAAGCTGGGATTGTGGAGATAAGAGTTCTTATGGAGCAGTGGTTAATACCCACACGATGGGGTGTGACTTCAATATTGTGACTACTGATACAGGGACACAGTAGACAAATGTCAATTCAGTTATGGTGACAATGGGTTTACAACAACCAGCAGTGGATAATAAAGAAGATGCCTTTAAAGTACCATTCATTATTTAACCTGTGCAAGGTCAAACCCTATTTTCCAAAACACAACCCAGTGGAGTCAAGAGCTGACAGAGTTCAGTCTTTTAGCAGCTTTAACCTCATCTCTTTGTTCAAGGAGTCTAAGACTAAGAGATTTGCAAAGATTCCCTGTACTCTCTGCTCTTCAGCGAGCCCACCCAGGGGTGACACACAGGCTCTCTCCCTTTTGTAGATGTGCAAAGAAATGGTGAAGGAGGGAGCCGTGTAAGGTGAGGTCTGATGACCGTTCTCACACTTCTCCAGGCCTAGACCAAAGGAACCATCAGGGAGGCGTGTTTGCCTAAAATTCCCCATAGTAAACAGCAGGCATCCTCAAACTACAGCCCGTGGGCCACATGCGGTCTGCCTAGGACATTTGCCACCGCTGCCTGTCCTACTTAGCAGCCGACTCATCCTGGGGCCCGCAGTCCCACTCTCCAACGGTCTGAGGGACAGTGAACTCACCCCCTGTTTAAAAAGTTTGAGGACCCCTGGTAAACAGGAACACATACTTAACCAAAGATATAGCAGAGTCTGTCCAGAAAACCCCAAAGAATAAAAAAATAAATAAGTAAGTAAGATCCTGAAGACCAAAGAGGTGCCTCGGAGCAACTTCTCGACCCTGCTTTTCTGTACTGTCTGATAATCTCTGATATCTAATGTAGCATGTAAATTTTATAATGTCTGTGACATCTAATGTCTGGTTTTTTTTACCATACAGTAAGCTCTGAGGCCAATATGCATCTCTGTCCTCCGCGTCTACCCTGGGCCTGATGCACAGCAGTCTCTCAATCAACGACTGCAAATGAAGAAAACGCTGGGAGCAGAGGTTTTGGGCATTGCCAAGGAAAAACATGTGCAGGAAAAGGGCTCAAGTCAAAGAACCAGGAGGCAGAGACCCTGTTCTTATCACTAACCCAGCAATTGCCTGTGTGGCTGGAACAGGCTCCCTCTGTCCCAGTGGCCCCAGCCTCCCCCTCAGCTCCCCTTCATGAGAAGCCAGCTGGCCCCTGTCCTGCCAGGCTTCCCAGGTTATGGTGAAGGGAAGTTTGGAGGCCGGACACAACCCAGGTGACTGAATATCGCCCCAAGGCGAGGCATTTCATGGGAAATGGGGGAGCCGAATCTCCATCAAAAAATGTAAAATCTTCATACACACAATATCTGTTATTATCAAAGAATTCATTAGCAAAAGGGGTTGGAAGTTGGGACCTGAAATCCTCTTCCTTTTCTCTTTTCTAAATGATTAATCTCCAGGAAACTTGGCTATTTTCCCACATTTTCCCACAAAGGCTAGCTGGAAACAAGGAAAAGACTAAATGCCTTTTGCCAAACTGTCATGAGAGGCTAAGAAAACTGTAAGAATCACGCAGGTGTACGTGCTAACCTACACCTACCTCTAGCTGGGATGTTAAGTAGAGGATTCTGCACGGCACAGATTAATACAAACCCAGGCATTTGCCTCATTACTGTTGAGAAGGTATCAAGGTGAAAAGGAGCCAAAAGCAGATTAGGAATGGAAGAAAGTCTGAACTACCACAGAGGGATTTTAAACTGTCATGTCATAACTTGGAGAAAAAAGAAAAGCCCAGGCTCGGTGTCCCTAGCTCAGTGGCTAGAGCACCAGCCACATACACTAGGGCTGGTGGGTTTAACCCAGCCCAGGCCAGCTAAACAACAATGACAACTACAACAACAACAACAAAAGATGGCCGGGCGTTATGGCAGGTGCCTTTGGGAGGCTGAGGCAAGAGAATCACTTAAGCCCAAGAGTTTGACGTTGCTGTGGGCTGTAACACCATAGCACTCTACCAAGGGTGACATAGTGAGACTCTGTCTCAAAAAAAAAAAAAAGAAAAAAGAAAAGAAAAGAAAGAAAAGAAAAGAAAAGCCCAAATACATAACCAGTAAATTAAAGATCTCAACCAGTTGTAGCTGATCACAATCCATTGAAAATTTATCTTGAAAACGCATAGTAGAGACATTGCATTTGACCCCCAAATACTTTAGCATAGATCTCATATGAACAAGGTTGTTCTCTTGCATAACTACAATATAATGTCCCAGCTAATAAAAACAAAAATCAGTTAATGCAGTAATGTTATCATACATATATGTATGCATGTATGTATGTATGTATGTATACACACACACGCAGTCTAAATTTAATTCCCCTTGTCACTAACATCTTTCATGGTCTTTGCACACGGTGGCTGTGAGGTGGAGAACCCAGCACCCAATCAAGGTCCACGTAGCACATTTCTATGCTGTTTTCATGGCTCTTTCTGTTGCTAGAACAGTCCCACTGCCTTTTGTTGGCCTGTTTGATTTTCATGAAATTGATTTTATAAAGCTACCTGCCCCTTGTCTAATGCCCCCATTCTGGATATGTCTGATGGTTTCCTTACGATTGTGTTCTAATTTCACATTTTTATCAAGAGCACTGTGAAAGCGACAGTGTATCCTTCTCACTGTGACACAGCAGGAAGCCGATAATGTCAGCTGGTCCCTCTCCTGGAGATGCTCGTTTCGGTAGGGTAATGTCCTCCAGATCTTTCTACTTTAGAGGCACATTTTCACCTTTTTTATAACTTAAGTCATCTGAAGGGTGACACTTTAAGAGTATGAGTATGTTCTGAATCCCCAAAGTGATAATCTTTGCCCAGTTTATTAGAAATCCAAAAGAGTTAGTATCTAATTCTACCATTCCATCTACGTTTATTGGCTGACATTCTAGAATGAATAGCTTTCTGCACCCCTCTTTCTTCCTTTTTCCTCTCCTTTTAGTATCACTATGAACCCATGGTGAGTTTACAAAACCTTATTTGATGAGTTATAATCCTTTGTGTGTGTATTTATGCATGTGTGTAGGTGTGTATGTATGTATGTGTTCAAATTGTCCCAAATTTTAGCCAATGGGAGTCCTTTCAAGCTGTGTCGTGTGTGTGAACTGCCTTTATTACTGGCACTACAGACTCACTGCTATGAGCTAAATGTTTGTATCTCCTCCTTACCCAAAATTTATATGTTGATGTCCTAATTCCTCAAAGTGATGGTATTAGGAGGTAGAGCCTCGGAGGGGGGGGGGTGACCTGGTCATGAGGGTGGAGCCTTCACGAATGGGATTAGTGGCCTTTCATAAAAGACCCCAGAGAGCTAGCTCATAGCTTCTGCTATGTGAGGACACAGTGAGAAGTCCCAATCTGCCATCCCAAAGATGGCCCTCACCAGAGCCTGAGCATGCTGGCCCCTGAGCTTGAACTTCCAGCCTCCAGAACCATGACAAATAATTTTTGCATGTTTGTAAGCTACCCAGTCTATGGTATTTTTCTGTAGGAGCCTAAATGGGCTAAGATGCCCCCTTGTATTTTCTCTTCCCATAATCACCCATTTGTCCCAGGAGTATTCTTTCCAGTCAATGTCATCATAGCAAGAACTGGTGACTTGATGAATCATAAAGGTCACAATGCTGAGGTGCTCAAAAAGGCACTAAGAAAAATTCAAATTAGGGTTTCTGTATGTCAACATCAATTATTAATGTAATTTTGAAAGTTCCTCAATTGATGCTTTCCACTGTACTTTAAGAATTTCGTTTTTAGCTATATCTGCAAGAACCATGATACAAATCAACTGGGGAAATCAGAGCACTTAAGAAAGAAAAAAGCACATTTTACTCCTTGTTCCTGAAAGCTGGTGGAGCTTTTATGTTGTGTCCATGTGCGCCCTGACGACCGATCAATTTGGTCCATTCCTTCCAACTGACTAATTTAGTGAAAAGAAAAGGTGAGAAGTCAGACAAATGGTTTCTGCTGGCTCCAGCTTTGCCATTTGAGGGAGGGATCTGGCTGTCCCAGGTCTCAGGGAAAGGGAGGTGGCTGCAGGCTCTGAACAGCATTGGGCTCAGCTCCAGAACCTTCTCGTTTTACCTACTTGTACCTTGCCTTCCTCACAGGTGTACTTCATTCCATCCCCCTTCTCCCCATTCCTCTAATGTAACACCCCATTACATGCTTCCCAGTTTTCAGCCCTAGATAAGTCTGATTTCCCTCTCATGGTCCACTGACTCCATGAATGGACCCAGGGCCAGCCCTACCTACCAACTCCGTGGAGCACATGCTTGTACAAACCAACCCATGGTCCAATGACCTCGAGCACACAGAATCCGTGCGTCCCCTCCAAACCCAGTTACTACAATGCACCTGGAAACCAAATAACTGGAAGAAAACCCCACTGAAGCTCAGGATATAGAGCCTGGGTCAAAATGGGGTTGCCTCCTCTTCACTTTCATGAGCTCCTTTTCCTGCCAAAACTTGAAATGATCATATTCCTGTGATTTAGTTTTGTTCATACTAGAGGTAAAGTAACCTCTGGAGTCACACAGACCAGCTCCTCTGATTACCAGCTGTGTGATCCTGGTAATGTTACCTAACCCTTCCGGGCTTTGGTTTCCTCATCTGTAAAGTGGATATAATAACTGTAGCTACATCATAGGGTCACTATGGATATAGCTCCAAAGTGATGGCACAATGTCTGACACTCAGTGATAGGTCAATTATAAGAACTCTCATCATTACGGCTTTATTCTCACTCACTGGGAAATCTCACCAAAGCCTTCTCTATCAACTCACGTTTACCAATACCCCTCATCCTGACACTTACTCTTACACTCCAAAATTCTCCTATGAATATTCCACTAGATCTCTCCAGCTTCTCAAGCTCAATATTTCCAAGCTGAATTTGTCTTCTTTAGTAACCCTGTTTTTTCCTCACAATTTTCCTTTTCCTTTTTATTTTTAGAAAAATTGTAGATTCATGTGTTATTATAAGTAATAATACAGAAAGACCTTGTATACTCTTTACCTAGCCTCCCCCAGTGAAGACATCTTAAATAACTACATTTCCATAATAAGACGGGACGCTGACATGGATACAATCCACTGACCTTAATCAGACTCACCAGTTTCACATGTGCTGTGCATGTGTATTTAGTTTTTTGTGATTTTCTCACAGGCTTAGGTTCCCGTAATCGATACCACCGTGAAAGCACAGGACAGGTGCGCCACATGGATGTTTCACCCCACCCTTTACTGCCAGACTCACTTTCCCCCTCTCCCATCCCTAACTCCTGGTAACCACTCATTTGTTCTTTATAATTTTGTCATTCCAAGCATGTTATCGGAATGGAATTATTCAGTAGGTAGTCTTTTGATACTGGCTCTTTTCTTCACTCGGCATAATTCCCTAGAGATGACCCCAGTTGTGTGTTCCTTTCTTTCTACTGCTACGTGGTAACACGCTGTGATGTGCCACAGCTCACTAACCAGTCCCACATGGAGGTACACCTGGGTCGTTTCCAGTTGGGGGCTAATGTGAACAAACCTGTTATAGACATTTGTGTACAGTCTGTGTAAATAGTTTTCATATTTATGGGGAAAATGTCAGACAGGACAATGACCATGTTATTCAGTGAGCACATGTTTAGTTTTGTGAGAAGTTGCCATATTTTACTCCAGAGTTGGTTATACCATGTTATATTCTCAGTGGAAATATGAGTGACCCAGTTTCTCTGCATCCTCACCAGCATTTGGTGCTATTGGTACTTTTTATTTTAGCTATTCTGATCGACATACAGTGATATTACATTGTTATTGTAATCTGCATTTTTACTGATGGATAATGATGTGGAGCATCTTTTTATGCGCTTGTTTGCCATCTGTATACACCCTCGACAGTGAAATGTCTGTATACTTTGCCTATTTTCCAATTGGCTTGTTTGTGTTATTTATGGTTGAATTTTAAGAGTTCTTTACACACACTACACATATTCTAAATACAAATTCTGTGTTCGACTGTGTTTTGCAAATATTGTGCCCTAATCTGTAGCTTGCCTTTTCTTTCTCTTGGCAAGATCTTTCGCAAAGCAAAGGTTTTAAATGCTGGTGAGGCTCAATTTCATGAATTCTTCTTTCATGGATTATGCTTTTAATGTCAAGGCTAGCCTTAGATCTCCAAGGTATCCTCTTGTGTCTTTTTCTAAGTTTTACGGTTCTACATTTTATATCCAGGTCACTGATCCATCATGAAGGAACTTTCAGGGAAGGCACATGAGGTAGGTCCGGTTCATGCTTTAGCTGTACAATTTCTCTTACATTTTGAACGATGGTATCGTTATTCCCAGGGTGGTTACCAAGACCCTGGTGTCTCCCTCTTTCTTCTCATCTCCTCCTCTACCCCATCTGTTTTTCTCCATTCTGTCCCAGAATCATTTTCTCAAAGCCACATTTCATCATGTCACTCTCTTGCCTAAACACCGTTGATGGGTCTCTCCCTGGTGACAGGCAGACCCTGGCTCCTTAGCTGGGTACATACAGCCCACACAACCCTGCCGCAGCTTCCCTCTTCTTCACCCCTATGTATTCTCCACTCGCAGTGCTTCAGCCACACAAGACATGCAAAGGTCCTTCACAGATGCTTTGCAGACACTATTTTTTCTCATCACAAAGCCATTTTTCCCCTGGGCCTCTCCCTTCAACCCCAGCTGGAAAGTCACCATTTCTCCATATCTATACCCTAAACACTTGCACCCTACCTTCCCAAGCATACTTAATTACATCTTCATCTTATAGCCATGGAACTCTCTTCATACTTCTCTCTTCCATCTGTTTTCTTCATCTGTAAAATGGGGCTAATAAAAAAACTTGTCCCAGCTGGGTGTGGTGGCCCAGGCCTGAAATCCTAGCACTCTGGGAGGTCCAGGTGAGCAGAGCAGATTGCTTGAGGTCAGGAGTTAGTTCGAGACCAGACTGAAAGGGAGACCCCATCTCTACTAAAAATAGAAAAATTAGGCGGGCATAGTAGCACACACCTATGATAATCCTAGTACTCTAAGAGGCTAAGACAAGAAGATTGCTTGAGCCCAGGAGCTTGAGGTTTCAATGAGCTGTGTTATGCCACTGCACTCTGCCCAGAGCAACAGAGTGAGAATCTGCCTCAAAAACAAACAAAAAAAATTAATGAAGAAAGTATCTCATAGGGTTGTTTGAAAACTAAGTGAGTTAGTACATGTAAAGTAAAATAAAAGCATAATCTATACCTCCATAGAGCCTAATGCATTTGTCATTGTTGTTACACAGCTTTCTTATCCTACGATCATGGGTTATGATAAATATTTGTTGAATGGAATTATTTTAATTGAATTAATAAGCCAGTTTAGTGGAAAAATTAACTAATTTTTTACCCTTGAATCACCAAATTGTTTTATTGAAATAATTATTTTGGCAGTTGATGGCTATCCCTCCACTACTATATTTCTTTTAATTGTATTAATCCAAGCATGACAGTTAAGCAACTTGCTGAAATAAGTGATAATAGCATTATTTATTCATGATAAAAGGTAAATTTCCTCTACTTAATATATCCTGATGATATTCTACATTGTGCTTTATCTGCCCTTTTTTTAAAGGGCAAAAATTGTATCAACTCTAATCAATAATATTGGATCTGTCTTCACCTTCCATTGAAATCTTACTTTCCCCACATGCTTGGAAGACGCTGTATCAAGAAGGACTTGTAAAGGTGAGTTAGAATAGTTATAAATTTACATAAAGACTAAAGATATAGAACTCTGTTAGGAAGGGTGATGAAAATGAGGAGTTGGTGGAACACACCAGAAACAAAAAAGTATCATTGAGGAATCTCAGAGTATATACACAATTAACTACAAAAATAAATCTCAGAGTCTCTCAAAAACTGTTGGGAGCATTTTTGGTGGCTCATTTCTGCCATTAAGCCTGGCTCTGATGTCAAAATTTCACCCTCTTCAGCCCCAGGGAATGAAGCCTGGTCTCAGCCATCTCCAATGTCACCATTTGTTTTAGGGTGGGGTCTAATGGCACAGATCTGGGCAATAAGGCTTAAGAGAGTTTCTCTTGCTCTTAGAAAAGATGAGGGAGAAAGACCGGTTGCATTTTACTATTTGGGGATATTGTTTTATTAAGACGTGCTTAGAGCTAAGAACAGCAGAGCAAGATGGTGCTTGCATCCCTACTGGTGTCACCAAATCTCTGAATAAACGCTTGGAATTTTTATCTATCTCCAGATATCTCTTTCTATAAGATAATAAACCCCTTATTGCCTGGCCAGTTTAGTGGAGTTTCTGTTTCTGGCCTACAAATGTATCTTAACTGACAGAGCATTTGGATAGAGTCTCCAACTCTGCCTGACATACTGATTTTTAAGAGGAAACCGGCAGCCTAGTTTACTGAACGTGTAATCACATTTACAGTGAATATTATGGAAGATAAACCCTCAGGCTTGCTGTCTAACCAGTAAGAAAAAGGAGACTACAGAAGTAGAAAACCCAGGTTCAAATCCCACCTTTGCACCTCACCAGTTATGTGGCCTTAGGCAAGACTTTATTTGAATGAATTTCAGTTTCTTCCTTATAAAATGCCTGTAGTAATACCAAGCTCATAGATTGATAGGGAGTATTAAATGCTGTAATGTAATAATAAAAGGCCTGTCAAATTGGAACCCAAATAAATGTTAGTTTCTCTTCCCCTAATTAATCCTTTGCCAAGATGAAACACTAACTTGGTTTATTAGACCATTAATTCAGACATTTTCTTTCCAGTAGGAATTACTCTGACAGCAGGGCTGGTGTCATCAAGAGTAATTTCTGCTGAAAAGTTCCAATCTTAACGTTTCTCCTGTGAAGCCTACTGTGGTGCATTAGGGATCAGGCAGGGATACTTCCAACCCTAGAGAAAATTGATGTGACGATAACCACAGTCGAAGGGTTTATGTGCCTTTGATTGTTTTATTCTCACACCTTAAAAGGCGCATGTGGGTGGAATTAATGGGCTCCAGGGAAGTCCTTGGAAGTGCTTGTTGTATTTTTCTCCAAATTATTTTCACATTTTCTGTTATGTTACACAAAAAGCTAATCATAGTCTACTGATAATCACTAACCAACCTCCCAAATACAATTCATTAACACACTGTCTTATGGATATATTGTGTTTAGTGAATAAAAACAAAAAATAGGAGTTGGCATTAACAAGAAGCATTCTTTATTCTTGGCACAGCATACAGGACACCGTAAATTTCTACAAGAAATAAATAGAAGTCGGGTTTACTTAGTCATTAATCTAATTGCATGCTTGCACTAATAATAAGGATAAAGTTGGTAAAAATTTAACTGGAAGAGAATGTAATGTCAAAAGCCTTAAAAATGCATTTATACATGGCCCTAAAATTCTTACTTCTAGAAATTTATTTTAAGAAAAGAATTAAGAGTTTTCACAGTGACTTTTCAAGAAATTTTCTTGCAGGAAGAAAACAGTCTAAGCATTCAAGACTAGAATGTTAGTAAAATTGTGGAGTGTCCACCTGTAGTTACTGACGTGGAAATATGTACATGACATATTGTTAGACCCTGAGAGGTCATAAAATATATGCACAGTGCTTTACATTTTTCATGAAAATATATGTATTTATTAACATTTAATAAATTTAATGTATTTAATGTATTTAATGTATTTATTAACATTGCAATAACTGTATATCAAAAGGGTTCTAAGGATTCTTATTTTCTTTCATTTTGATGCTGTGTGTTTTCTGCAGTAAGAATTATAGGATAAAAGAAAATAATTTTTAAAAACTTCACAGAAGACATAGTAAAGTTTAAGCTTAATGGCAAATATACCTTTTCATTATTCATTATATGGGTTCTGAGCTCTGCCTTCTCAGATTTCTGAAAATATATAATTTAAACTAAATTAGATATTTAGAGATTAAACACCAACTCCAGCTCTTTTAGGAGAAGTGACTTCTCTCTGGTTAAAAGTCCAGGGTGATTGATTTCTTCCTACTCAGTTCATCTTATTCTGAAGCATAAACTGGAAAACTGGTGAACTCTGTGTCAAGCCGAGGGTGGTCTCTTTATTCAGGGATCCCTCAGCCCTTGCATGGAGGCTCAGGGAAGCTTCATGGAACCTTTCTGACTATGTTTAATTGGTTCTTTGTGTTTCTAGTGCATTTCTTTCGGAAGGAAAGAGCTCATTGGTTTCTGCTCTTATCATCTCTAAGTAAATAAAAGTTCTGACCCCCTAGATTGCAAACTAATATAGCCTCTTTGGAAAGAAGTATGGAGAATCCTCAAAGAATTCAAAATAGAACTTTCATTTGATCTTGAAATTCCATTACTAGGCATCTACACAGAAGAAAAAAAATCATTTTATCATAAGGACATTTGTACTAGATTGTTTATCGCAGCTCAATTTATAATCGCCAAGATATGGAAACAACCCGAGTGCCCATCAACCCAGGAATGGATTAACACTCTGTGGTATATGTATACCATGGAATACTGTTCAACCATTAAAAACGACGGAGACTTTACATCATTGTATTGACCTGGATTGAGTTGAAACACATTCTTCTTAGTAAAGTATCACTAGAAGCAAGTATCCAATGTACTTAATTCTAATATGAAGCCAGTAGATGAACTAATACACACCCACCCACATATGAGAAAAACTTAATTCAATTCCAGTTGGGGGGAGGGGGAAGAGGAGGGGAGTAGAGAGACAGAGGAGGGGGGTCAGTATGCTGTCACTGAATAGGCATAACATAAGGGTATATGGCATACCTCCTGGATGAGGGGCGCAACTACAATAGGGATCTTACCTAACAGAAATTTGCAAACATTGTAACCTAATCATTTGTATCCTCATGCTAATCTGAAAAAAAAAAAAAATCTGACCCCTACAAGAACCCTGCCTGCCATCCCCTGACTTATTTATAACACTGTTAATAATTGTTATTGTCGCTGGTGTTTATTGACTCTCCACCATGAACCATGCACTCCATCAAGCCCTTTATATATAAAGATTGCATTCAACTCTTAACAGCAACCGTGGAATACTAAAGCCATCAAAATCACCATTTTATAGATGAGGGAACAATTTGCCCAAGATTATATAGCTAGTAAGGGCTGGAGTCAACATGGAAACCTGTATCTACCTGAATTTTATTAGAGATGGTTTAACCATTTAAATGAGGACATTTATCACTTACTTGGGGAAGAAAGGTCAATTGTCAATTCCTGGGTCTTCCTAGACCAGAGTAAAAGTGATTCCAGAAAATACTAAACCACTTCATAAGCCATAGAGGCATTTCTGCCACATAGCCGTGCCCTCGCCTGCTGGAAGCAAAGAAGGCCAATACATAACCCAGGGTCTCTGTGTGTTCCGCCCCACACCGACCTGCATGTCACTTAACCTTTCCAAACCTCAAATCCATATGCAGAAAGTGAGCTTCTAATACTTGTCCTGAATACCTCATTTGTGAGTATCAAATGAGACAATGTGTGTGTAAGCACTTTTAAAAGTACAAAGGGCACGGAATCTTGATTACTCTTGCATGCAAATTATTTCTGCCCTCAAAACCCAAAAGCAATGTAACTTTTATATAGCATTTTGCAAAAGACTGAGTGAAGGGATTTAGAAATACAGAGAAACTTTAATGTAAAAAAGTCCCCTGTGTAATGTTTCCCATGTTTTAGAGTTAATAAGACCTGAGGAAAAGTCAGTGACTCAATGCTCCTCATTCCCACATAATGCTTTTGATTTAATGTTCCCTCTCTAAGTGCATGAATTTTTGAACAGGAGTTTTTGCCACAGGACTTAAGACTCTCCTGTGACTTCACGTTAGGAAATCTCCTTAGTCATTTTGGTCTCTGCTCCTTGGGAGCAAATTGGAGCTTTGGCAGTGAGTTGATACAGTCTGTTTTCACTTACGATGATAGTTGGCTCAATTATTCAAAAATGTTATTCCAAGTTTAGTATTATAGGTACAAAAAGTGACTGATTTTTTTTTAAATTGGAAAAAAATATATTATTATAAAGGGAAATTACAAACATATTTCACTTATAAATGAGGATGCAGTATCCTAAACAACATATTAACAAGGTGAATTAAAAATTATTGTTCGAATAATGTACTTTGGTCAAAATTAAATCCAACTTAGGTGAGAATTAGTCACTATTTTCTTTTTTTGTCCTTTCCCCCAACCCCTCCCTCCTTCTCTGTCTGTTCCCCCCTCCCCTGACCCCCTACTGTGTCATTCCCATTAGCTGTCTTCATATCAAAGTTGAATACATAGGATTCATGCTTCTCCATTCCTGTGATGCTTCACTAAGAGTAATGTATTCCACCTCCATCCAGGTTAATACAAATGCTGCAAAATCTCCATTTTTAATGGCTGAATAGTATTCCATGGTATACATATACCACAGCTTGCCAATCCATTCCCTTGAGGGTCATTTAGGCTGTTTCCATCTTTTAGC
>NW_003852471.1:6270720-6278205 GCF_000181295.1 Otolemur garnettii | reverse complement strand
TTTCTCTCCACATCCGTACCCAGCATATGCAGTTTTGAAATTTTGTGATATGGATCATTCTCACCGGGGTTAGATGATATCCCAGGGTGGTTTCAATTTGCATTTCTCTAATAATTAGGGATGATGAGCATTTTTTCACCTGTTTGCTAGCCATTCATCTGTCTTCTTTAGAGAAGGTTCTGTTCATCTCTCTTCTCCATTGATGTATGGGACTGTTGGCTTTTTTCATGTGGATTAAATTAAGTTCTCTATAGATCCTAGTTATTAAGCTTTTGTCTGATTCAAACTATGCAAATATCCTTTCCCATTGGGTAGGTTGTCTATTTGCTTTAGTTGTTGTCTCCTTAGCTGTGTAGAAGCTTTTTAGTTTAATTAAATTCCATTTGTTTATTTTTCTTGTTGCAATTGGCATGGCAGTCTTCCTCATAAAGTCTTTCCCCAGGCTGATATCTTCCAGTGTTTTTCCTATTCTTTCAGGATTTTTATCATTTCATGCCTTAAATTTAAGTCCTTTATCCACCTTGAATCATTTTTGTGAGTGGAGAAAGGTGAGGGGAGGTGCAGGTCCAGTTTCAGTCTTTTACACGTGGTTATACAGTTCTCCCGGCACCAGAGTCTTTCTCCCAGGGTACATTCTTGTTTGGTTTGATTTTTTATAAAACTAATATACTGGGATAAAGGGAATAAAGGGATTGTTCTTGACCATTTTTTTAAATTTTCTTTTTTAAATTGTAAAAGCAACACATGCCCACGTTTTAAAATTCAGAAAGGACACGTAAAGTGAACTTTGCATACATTTACCCTTCCCATGGCTAAACATCACTAACAAATCTCATATATATTTTGAGAATTTTTCTATGATTATACAAGCAAATGGATATAAATATATATTTTTAATATATTCAGGATCATTTATACTATAAGTTGCTCTGAAAAATGCTTCTTTTTTCCTAAAAGTATGTGTGCACAATTTTTTATATGCACACATATGGCTCTACCAGCTTTAAACCCTTCTCTGCAGTACTCCATTGCCTAGATATGCCATATATTTTTAAAGTATTTTTCTCCGGATGTATATTTAGTTGTTTACAGATTTTCAATATCACGAATAATGCTGCAGCCAACAACTTCACCACACATCTGCTCAGTCATGTGAGTATTTCTGAAGGGACATTCTTAGAAGTAAAACTGATGGGTCAAAAAAGATGTGCGTTTACAATGTTGATGGGGGTTGCAAATTGCCATCTAGACGTGGGTAGACTGATTTGCACACCCACCCTTGCTATGTGAGAGCCCTGCCTTTGCCAACAATCTGTATAGACAGTACGTGAACTTGTTAAACTGAGATGCATAATATGGTGACTCAGTGGACACTATATTAAATAGATATATGTAGGTCTTAGATAAAAAGAAACTGGAAATCCTGCCCTAAGGTGCACTGTGAATTGCCAGGCCCCTCACTCTGAGAAGAAATCAAATTGAAGGGACCTCTATTCTCAGAAAGAGAATACTCACAGAGTATTTACTGTGTGCCAGGCACTGTTCTAAATACTTTATGTATGTTAAGTCAACTACACCTCCCAACAGCCCTACAAGGAATATGTTTTTTTGATTTTGTTTTCTTTTTGAGACAGAGTCTCGCTATGTCACCTATGGCATCACAGCTTACAGCAGCTTCAAATTCTTGGGCTTAAGCCATTCTCTTGCCTCAGTCTCCCAAGTAGCTGGGACTATAGACACCTGCCACAATGCCCAGCATTTTTTTGGTTAATGTTGTTGCAATTGTCATTGTTGTTTAGCTGGCCTGGGCCAGGTTCAAACCTGCCAGCCTTGGGGTATATGGCCCGCCCCTTAACCACTGTGCTATAGGCACCGAGCCAAGGAATGTGTTTTTATCATTTCCATTTTACAGATGAGAAAACTAAGTCACAAATAAGTTCCTAAGGTCTCTTAGCCAATGAGTAATAGCGCTCAGATTGGAAGCTAGAAGTTTGGATACAGAGTCAAGGGCTTTTAACCACTTACACATTCTGCTTCTGTGTTCCAAATGATGGGGTAAACCCCCCCAAGGCTGGTGGGTTTGAACCTACTATACGCCAGGAATGATAACATGCGCCATCTTCACAGCCATACAAAGAAGTATCATTCCCATTCCACAGAGATATGAAAGTGGTTTTCCAAAGGCAGAGAGACATGTACCCAGGCATTCTGATTCCAAGCTTACAATTATTCTGCTACACCATGCTTCTTTATAGGAACTGGTAGTCATTTTACCCATTTTACAGATAAGGAAACCTAGACTTTAGAATAGGACATTTAAGGAGGCTAAATGGGGGTCATCCCTGTCAGGAGAACTTGTCAGGGGCTTGCATCAAATATAATTCTGCAAGCTTCTGTACAGTTAGAATGTCCATGTACATTTAATCACACATGTGTTGTCATATAATAACAAATAGCAGCAATTTGCTGTTCTATAAAGAGTGACCTCAAATTGTCCAATATAGACCAAAATTGAAGGCAGAATTCAAATTCCCCACTTATAAATATCAACAAAGCTTATTTTAAAAGAATGATATAGTGAGGTGAGGACGCACAGGTGGACACCTGCACTTCAGAGACTTCCATCCCTAGAGTATAGTAGCAATGTATTTGTATTCTCAGTGTGCCACTCATTCTAAGTCCATCAAAACAGATTTAGTGCTGGTTGGGTCCTGAGTTAACAACCATATTTCCTTATAGTGTATGGAAAATTTCAAGGACCCAGGGGAGATCAGAAGAGCAGCGTGAAAAGGGAGGGCCTCCGAGAAGAGCCTTGTGGGTCGAGGAGCCCCACCAATCCCTGCTTCTGCTCATTCCCACTGTGCCTGGCTCAGTATCTGAGAGCTCAGGCCAGGGTTCAAATCCACTCCGCTACTTATCCCCTGTCTGACCTTGGACAAATCACTAAATCTCTACCCTCAGTTTCCTCGTCTGTTTAATGGGCAGTAACAATAGCACCTATCTCATCAGTTTATCTGAAACATCTAACATCATCTAGTATAGAGAGCTGCCCCACAGGTGGAAGGTAAATCCCAGACTCTGAAAAGCTCACACAGACGGATGTCCCCCCTTTTAGGGTTCAGCGTCTTACTCTTTTTTTGCTTTGATACAGCCAGGAAAACATATTGTCCTATATCTAAGTCTGAAACTAAAAACAAACTTTATATACTCATTAACTTATGATCTCCATACTCTAGAGGTCAGAATGTACAAATCCTATATTTCTGTGTCTGGCAGTCTCATGAAGGAGGCATCAGATCTAGGTTATCACTGTCACAAAACGGACAGCAACATGTCACCAGCTCATCTTCTGATCATCGCAGCTTGTTAGACACAAGTTAGTATATGCAGTTATTTAGTCATAGGCTTTGGAGGTTAATTTGATTATCTTTTAAAAGCCTCTTTTTTTGCACACCATGGATGCCAACGCAACATTACTGCAAGCATTTTCCTGCACTCTACAGTAAAACAAGCCAGTCTGAAAGAATATGTAAATTTGACCATTATGTTGTTCAGTTTTCAGGGCAATTAAATATTTGCTTTGAGCTCTTCATGTTGCATTGCAAATTCCTATAAAACTTGCCATTCATTTTTGTACTTAAAGCTTATTTAGCTCAAGTCTTTGTCCCTATTTCCTTTTTATTGAAAACTGAGCTTTTCATCATATGTCAAAATCACACTTTATTCGAATCTTTATTTGCAAAGTCTTTTTTCTGTTCATGTTGTTAGTTCGTCCCTTTGTTAGTTGGGTCCTGGGAGGCAGTGGTTTCAGATTTCCTCCTTGAGAAGTTGTCTGCAGCTCATGATAACAGTTTTGGCTACTCCATCTACCCCATGAACAAAGGCCTTCAATGGCCCAGTCTCACCAGCCTCTGCTAGCCAGGATCAGGTCTATACGAAGCCAAGAAAATTTAAAAGGAAAGTATAATAATTTACTCAAACTGGCTGTTAGAAATTGTGTGGATCCCAAAATGGCATTTTTTTACACTTCGCTTTAGAAAAAGGAACCTGAATTTTGTCAGAATGATTATGTCTGTAAACAATTTTTGTTTCCATGCCTTAATCTTTTTATGTAAAGGATTATAGTTAAATCTCTAAATGACAGAAAATTAAAATCAGGCAAATTTTGAGGAGTCGAACAAGCAGTGCCTGAAATGAAAGAAAAATGAAAGATTTGTATGACGTTCATTTGGGGAAATAAATGCGATGGTTCATCTGTGGACACCTCTTAGACTCTTGCCGTCTTCCCTCAACAAAGACTCCTCCTGACTATTTCTGATTCCCATACACCAGCCTCCCATCAGACAATTCAAACTTTCAAGTCCCCTTCGGGTACTATCTTGCCCTCATGCCTTCTTCTAATTGGTCTTAAAATCCTATTTGCCCTTATTTCATATTTTTTTATGTCTTTTCCATTCTTTACATTCCTAATGCAAGAACACCGTTCCTTTCACCTGTAAGCATAACAGCCTTCTGACTAGTGTCCCCGGCTCCAGACGCTCTGCGTTCAGGGCAGTCTGCACACCACAGCCTCGCTCACCTTCACATGAGCCTGTTTTGATCATATCACTTCTCTAATGGACGCCTTGGGCGTGTTTTCAGCATTGTGTTGTGATTCTATGTTTGGCTTTATAACAACATGCCAAGCTGTTTCAGAAATGGCTATACTACTATGCATGGTAATAAAGAAGAATTTGATAGTCTATAAAAGAAAAAAAAAATCGTTCCAAGGAAAAGTAAACCTCCATGGTTATAGTTCTTTGACCAGTTCCAATTTGCTTTTCTGGGCATATATGCCATTAATCCCCCATATATTCTCCAAATTCCAGTCCACTTACCCACTCCTTCTAATCACACACAAATCACTTGGTTCCACTTTCTCCACGTGGAACAGCTTCTCAACTTTGCAAATTCCCACCCATCCTTCAACCCCAGAATTAAATGTTACCTAGTCTATGTATAAAAAATTAACACTTCTGGTATTCCTTAGCCATAGCATTGAAATTGCTCCATCCCTGGATACAGACTACCAACACAATAAGATCATATGTGGTCTTTATATGTGTCATGGAAAGAATGCTGGAATTCTCTGGGATCTAAGGAACTTGGAGAGTATTATGCATTAGATTACACACCAGAGTTGCATTTAGCACAGAGGATGCTGTGGCAGTGGAGACCTACTTGGATGGGAGCAGAGAGAAGAGGTGAGCATGGACATGCCTGAGAGAGAAGACTTAAAAAAGAGTCCATCTGGAGGGAAGATGATGAGATAAATTCTAAGTGTGTTGACCTTGAGGTTCTGAGGACTAGGATGAGATGGGTAAGACACGTAGAGTGCAAAACTTAAGGAAATGCTCATTTTGAGGTGCCCAACTTTGCACTGAATGATCCAGAGAATAAGTACTTCCTTAAATTCTTCACCCTCAGCACCTAGCTTGCCATTCCTCAAGTTTCTATGAGACATTTTGGAGAGAGATCACCTTGACAGCCAAGGAGGTACACCAGTCACATCTCCCCTGCCCCCAGGAAACAGCTTGCTATTCAGCTGCAAGAACTGCAGTTAACTGACAACCTCTAGCTATAGAATCTTCAAGATTTGCCTCAACTTTTGGGCCACAACGATGTTCTTCCTAGGGACTCCTAGCCAGTGGCTAAGCATGGTAGGGGTACTAGGCCTGGCCATCTCTACCCAAAGTAGGACTTATTTAATGGGCCATCTTCCCTCTGGAGGTCTCCACTGGCTTGTAGGAGACCCTGTCAGACCTGTGCTATGTGGACTGAAGGCTTTCCTTGCTCTATTTTGCTTCCTCTCCATTTATCCTCACACTACTTAGTCTACTAATTCTGTCTCAATACCTGCTCCTAGAGAAACAGAACAACATACCAGCAAACAACAAGCCACATCCATCTTGACCTGAAGCTAGACCTGAACTGATAAGCTGGAGTGACTTTGTGTGGGGGGCCGAAGGCTGAGCTCAGAGTCTGGGTTTAAATCCCAGCTCCTCCACTTCCGACCTTGTACCATCTTAGACACGTTACACAAACTTCTCAATTTCTTCATCTGTACAGTGGGGACGTTAATACTAAATGAGGACTATAGGAGAGAATATAAATACATTTAAAATATTTATTTAGTGCGGTACCCAGTCCATAGCTGGTCCATAGTAAATACTCAGGAATATGAATGAAAATCATTATATAGACTTTCAAGTGCTATTTACAGAGTTTGCTCAACATAATAAAATAGAAGGAATGTTTGTTTTATGAAAGAATTTTCCACAGGGTCTACACGGCTAAGGAAGGTTAATTAAAAACATTTAAACCCCCTCCCTGTCATGGCTTTTTTCCATTTCACTGGCTATTACTTCCTACTTGGCTCCTCTTCTCCCCACAATGTTACCACCTTCTTTGTCTCCTCCCATTTTACGCTTCTTCCCATCTTTCTTTTCCATCTGCCCCAAAGCCTGTTCCTTTCCTTTCCATCATTCTTGCTAATCTCTCCTCCACAACTAGGTCGAGCACTTACCTTCCACAGAGAGTCTTTCTTGGTCACCTCACCCTCCCACCCCAACAGTGATGGCTCCTCCCTGTTGGCAAACCCTCCCTAAGGACTGCATAATTTTTAACCTAAGTACTACAACAAAATGTGATTCTCATACCATAGTGAAGGTGTCTATGGCTCCACAAACAATTTTCATGATCAAATAGCAGGAACAGCATCTCCTATTTCTTTAGACAGGACTTCCCTACCCCACCCTACCTTTTGTCCCAAGGCTAACAGATGGCTCAGCAACATGATGCTTAATAAGTGCTCGCTTAAAGGATGAATGTTTTCAGCTGTTGGGGCATGCACAGTCTATATGCACACAGTTTTGTGTGTGCATTCTCATTCCACATGTGAACCTTAAGAATAAAACATGTGGTAAGAAGATCTCAATCGTATAATGGGGAAACTGCTGCAGTGGGGAAGAATGTTATAACTATTTTAGGTTCTTGGGGTAATGTACATTTGTTTTATAAAATAAAGCCTGGTCTATAACACATCTCCAAGCCAGTAGGAAATCAGAAGTGGAGACAGATGGCAAATGCAGGATTCTTTCCTCCCACTATTTAGTACATATGATATTCCCTACAAAACGGCACCGAATGCTTTCCGTTACCACACGGTGTTACAAAAGCTCTGAAAAATAAAACCTCCTTTTATGCCTATGGAACATCAAACAAAATACCCAACTTCAACAGTAAGGTGAAAGTGTTCTGTGACAGGGTTGAATGCAAGGAATGTTTTTGCACAGTTTCATTTTTATATATGCATTAATGCACATTGCAATACACACCCAAAAAACTGCTGCTACCTTTTCAACCACCCTATACATTTGATTTGAAACCTTCATCAAGATGTTATCTTTACCTTCAAAGGCAAGTTTCCTACAATGAACAGGATAC
>NW_003852471.1:6269418-6270067 GCF_000181295.1 Otolemur garnettii | reverse complement strand
ACTCGTTCAAGTTACTTCTCTTTATAAATTCTACCTGACTTGCTACCTTGTATTATCTTTATCATGACCAGTAATTATTGATTTCAAAAAGCAAGAGCGTAACACACCGTGAAAAGATTATAACAGGAAGACAAGAAAGCAAGTTTCTGCTACACAAGTGAGCAGTACTCAGACAAGTGATCTTTCGGAAGCCTATAGCCCATTAGAGTCATAATTAGCTCACCGCCACTGTCATAAACAGACATATACATTTTTCTAAATAAGTCTTTTAAATGAAGTACTGGAAGCATCTTTCTAGCTTAAGGATTCAAACTAGCAATTAGGTCTGAACCTCCAACCATCCATCTCTGTAACGAGAAGAGGATGTAAATCCCGAGGATGTAAATCCCGAGGATGTAAATCTTAACGCAATGAGACAAGGGATGCTGACTATATTATTAATTACTTAGTAATTTCTTAATTTTAGAGTCTAGCATCCAATGTGGGCAAATAAATAATGTGATTTATGAGCCTATCCTCCCATGCTGCTTTACTGGAGTTCAATAAACACAGGCACATCCTGACTGTACAGTAAGAATGTGATTCCTGCCAGCCAGAAAACGCAGCAGGATCTGGCTGGAGCAAATCTGCCCCATCTACTGATTATTCA
>NW_003852471.1:6266719-6269162 GCF_000181295.1 Otolemur garnettii | reverse complement strand
GCATGGGTTTGAAAAATGCACTTCCCTCCACTTGCTGCTGCTATATAAAATGTTTACAGATCTGATTAGACAATCTAGACGTATATAAAAAGTACTGCTTTCAATGAGCTTCCTTTAGTGAAATCTGCCTTTACAGACATACGTGGGCGTCAATAATACATATTTATACACACATGCCTACATTAACAAGGACACATGCACACACACACACACCCCTAGATCAATAATTAAGCCCACACCGTTCCCTAAGCCCCCTTGGACAGATTCTTTTTGTATGCCATGCTATTCAGAAAAGAGATTTTTAAGAAATAATAAGCAGCTGTATCTAATGCACACTAAAGTGGCATGTTTAGAGGAGCAAATACATTACCAGACGCATTTTGAAGTTTCTGCAACACCTGCAGGTGAAAGGAGGCTGCGAATTGGATGCTGGCAGCCGGTATTCCTCCGAATCGCAGAGCTCCGTGGAGCTGTGGGGGATGAGAGGCGAGTGTGAGGCTGGAAACCTTTGAGCTGAGCTCACTCTAGGCATCAGAAAGCCTCAAAGAGGGGAAAGAAAAAGGCAGCCCACAGACAGCTAGATGAGAAACTTCTGGCACCTCTCCAGCTCAGGAATGAATTCTCTGTAATTTGGAGACGTGTAGAGACGGAAATGCAGAGAAACTTGGATTTACGGGTGAATTTGCTCAGCCAAGCAGAAATGGGCAGGTAACAGTCTCTCTGCTCATTTTAAAACAGTCATTCAGGAACAAGACTGAATCCAAAAATTAACAGGCATCCTTTCTGAAAAAAATAAAAAGGCTACTCCAGCCAGCTTCCCTAGATGCCTTTACAAACTTCAAATGGATCATTCCATCAGCTGTTTGTTGCACATTTTATTAATCCCAGCGCAGAGGTAAACTGGAAAATCTAATTCCTTTTATATAGAAAACTGGATTTATTGCCTCTTTTTATAATGCACTTTAGACATATAAATACATAGATTTACTTACAGAGTTCTTGTTTCTCGTGTAAAACCACTACTGTTTGGTCCAGATAAAAAGCTAAAAGGCTTGTTCACAGCTTTTCAAGAAGGGGGGCATATTTAACACTCAGAAGCTGAGCTGAGTACTGATATTCAAATGTACAGTTCGAAGCAAAGAGAGTATAAAGGAAGAGCCCTGAGCCATTAAGTGGCGACTAAGATACGATTATATACAAGCACTGAGCAGGCAGGTGGCTCAAGACTATAAATATATACATAATTAAGGATAGGAAGAAAAGAGCTTTGGCAAATTAAGTTCTTAGAGACAATAGCTGTGATTCCGTTTAGGCTTACAAATAGGCTAATAATTTCCAGGCAGCACATGTGGACGTCACCTTGTCTGAAGAACTCCTAACCCTGAGAAAGAGCGAGGTGGAAGGCATCGCACCCTGGCAATCTATATTCAAATGTAATGAGGAGAGGGACGATATTACCATGAGCGATGTGGTCGTATCACATTGTGCCCGTGTGGCTTAACTGCTCATCCACCCTTGCAAATGGCCATTTGCCTAGACTCAACAGCAAATGTGCTATTGATGGGAGGGAGGAGGTGGGAAGCTGATTTTATTTGTTTTACAACAGGCGCACCTTTGGGAGGCTTGAGGATAAAATGCCCGAGCTGAGCGTGGGAGTAATTCTTCTCAAGGCCACATTTATCCATAATAAATTCGAAGTGGAATTAATGATGGCCAATTAAGCTATTTATTATTTTAACTCTCGAGGTCAAGGGCAGAACAGTGTTTATGTTTATTGATGGAGAGTCCATGGTCAGACTGCTAAGGAAGGCCGGGGTCCCCTTTAAGCACGCTCGTTAGCAGGTATTGACCGAGGAACTGCCAGTCCTTCTCACACTCTGGGGCTCAGTCCTTTTGGTCTAGATTTTTTTTCCTCATCTCTCCACTCCTTCATTTGCTCTTTGAACAAGTACCTACTGTATATCTACTGAATTAGACACCACATGCTGTGAAGAACACAATGACCTTAAGACCCTTAAGCCCCCCGCCCCCAAGGGGCTTAGCATTGCCAAACAGTACCGCAAGGGACTCAGTGGAGGGTGGGTGCCTTGGAATTACTTACAAATACCCATGCTCACTGCTGTTTCTTCCATTTGTGATTTATTCTTGGTGGTATAAAGCAAGTGGGGCAGTGCCTGTGGCTCAAAGGAGTAGGGTGCCGGCCCCATATGCCAAAGGTGGCAGGTTCAAACCCAGCCCCGGCCAAAAACTGAAAACAAAAAAAGAAAAAAAAACCACTTATGGTATAAAGCAAGTGGACTTTGCGTGTGTGTTTTTAAAAATTTCCTCGCCAAGTGATTTTTTTTTTAATTAAATCATAGCTATGTACATCAATGCAGTCATGGGGTATGGGTATGGTGTGCTGGTTCTATATACAATCTGAAATATTTTCATCAAACTCTCG
>NW_003852471.1:6257688-6266483 GCF_000181295.1 Otolemur garnettii | reverse complement strand
TTTGGGAGCCAGTTTCCAAAAGAAAGATTGAATCTGGTTAATTACTACAACCTCTCTGGACCTCTGGGGGTTTTTGTTTTGTTTTGTTTAATCTGTAGAATGACAGGGCAGGGCAAGCTTTGAGTCTATGAGACCTCTGCCAAAACATGAGAACATCCTCTGTGAGGAAGCCGTTTCTATGCCACGTGGGCAGCTGTGCAGGGGCAAACTCAGAATTCCTGACTTCCGCTATTTTACAGCTTAAAGACACTCAGTTAGCAAAGCAAATCTGGCAGGAGGATCCTTCAGCCTGAGGACGAAGGGTTCCAGCTTTCTTCTACACTTCTCCATGGGAGGCTCACTGAAGAAGCAGAGCAGGAAAGAAAGCTCATTATCTCCAATCCCTTCATCCTTTGCAACTGCCCCAGCTCCAGACCCAGAGGGCCTCCGAGTGAGTGATGCATCCTGGAACCTTCCAGCAAGAGGACCCCATGAACTTGCTGAGGAGCTGAGGGTCAGGGCCCCCAAGGACAGCTCCCCCAGGTTCTATTTCTAAATCTCTGGGGTTGGAGGGATTTACCATGTTACTCCTCAGAGATATAAGAGGAGAATGTGGCCACACCACCCTCAGGAGGCCAGTCTTCCTGCTCCCCACCCAACTATCAAGACAGGCACTTACCAGACCAAGAGTTCTAGAGAGCACAGAGCAGAGGGCTCGCTCAGCCTGCCTTCACCCCCACCCACCGGCTCTGCACCAACACCACCTTCATTCCCTCAGAAAGAACCCAACCTTGACAGGCACTGTCATAGACCGCTTCATGCTGCTCTAATAAAGTCCCTGAGACTGGGTAATTTACAATGAAGAGAAATTTATCAGCTCATGGTCTGAGCCTGGGAAGTCCAAGGTCAAGGGGCTAGCATCTGACAAGGGCCTTCTTGCTGAGTCAATAACATGGTGGAAGGATGAAGAGCAAGGGAGGATGAGAGTGAGAAAGAGAGAAAGAGAGAAAATAAAACTCACTCTTTCATAATGAACCTGCTCTGGTGATCACAACATTAAAACCTTCATAAAGGCAGAGCCCTCACCATCTAGTCACTTCTCAGTCGGCCTCAGCTCGCAACACTGCTGCCTTGGGATTAAGTTTCCAACACATGATTTTAGGGGGATATATTCCAAGATTCAGCCCATACCTCCACAAATTTATGTTGTTCTCACTATGTCAGATGCATTTATTCCATCCCTAAAGCCCCAAATTCTTAACGCCACTACCAACTTAAAAGCCTGAAGTCCAGAGTCTCATCTAAATCAGATGTGGGTGAGACTCAAGGCACAGGACATCCTGATCCAAGTTAGCTCCAGCCGTGAGCCTGTGAAATGACAGCCGTCTGCTTTGAGAATCAATGGCTGAACAGGTACAGGGTAGACACTCCCATTCCCATTCCTTGAAGACAAAGCTTATGTAACCCACCAAATATAAACTACTCCTGTAATAACTCTACTAAAAAATAAATGGTTTTCATGGCCCCTGGTTCTGTTAAGAACAATCAGAAAATTATGACCTTGAAGCACAAAGAAATGAGGAAAAGCAGAAGTCTTCAAAGGTGGTAGCACCGCAGAGATATTAGGGACAGACAGAGCTGAGTTGAAAGTCAAGATTCTGAGCTTAGTAGCCATGTGGTGTCTTTGCATAAACCATTTAAATTCCCTTGTGCTATTTCCTCCTCTGGAAAAGGAAAAAATGCCTATCTTATCAAGTTACTTTGAGAGTTAAGATCTGAAAAGTGCTTGGCACATCGTAAGTCACTCAAGAAATAGGAAGTCATAATAATCAATCAAAAGTTCCAGTATGTCACAGGGCTCCACATCCATCCCACAAGTTCCTCGTGCATCCCTATGACCGTGGCTAGGTTCTGAGGTAGGTGCCAGAGAAAGCAGTATGAGCAAGACAGGTGGAGCTCCTCCCTGACACACTTCACTGTCCAATGGGGAGATGAGAGTTAACTAGTGCCCTAAATAACAACAGCAACAACGAACATAAATAAATGAATTGATTCATTAATAATGATCTTAGGGTTTTTCCCCAATAACAACCCAGACAATGTCAAGGGCACAAATGCGAAATAAAATGTGTGACTGCTTCACATAATTACCTTCAAACCTGAGGTTGACAGTCTGTCCCTCATTAAATAAATGGCAGGTCTCTCCCCATGCGCTGTCCCCTGAGCCCTGTCAGGCTAGCCCAGACAGCCCTTTGATCTGTCCTCATAGTCCTTCCATCCCACCGGCAAAACATTCTGGTTCCCAGCCTCACTGTTTTACATGCAAGCTGTCTGAAATGCAATAACGTTCTTTTTTTTAAGAGCAACCAGGATTTTAATTAAAGTTCCAGGGATCCAGCCAAGGATATTTTTCTAAAAGAGAAGCAATATCTGTTTTTGGAGACAGAACATTTCATAACAGAGACCTCATATACTGCGATGAATGACAAATAGTGAATGGGCTGTGTGTGTGTGTGTGTGTGTGTGTGTACGCACAGTTGTGTGCGTGGCTAATGTTCATCCTACCTGGTGAGGACAGAGACAGGGAGACAAATGCATTCCAGTTACTTAAACCATTCAGATGTTTAAAGCAGACAGCTAATGGAACAACATAAGGGCCTTTCTCTTAAGGGTAGGAGATTATCTTTTGTTCTCTCTGATGATTCCACTTGATTTAAAAGCCTTTGGCTACAAGTCTTCCAGCAAACAGCATTAGGTAAGAATTCAACTTCTGCAAGTGCTGGTCAGCAGATGCCTATAAAATACCTAAATCCAGGGAGGGACGACGTAAGACACTGCAATTCCACGCCACTCACACACAGTGCTAAGTGGAATTAAAAATCAAACAAAACTTTGATATCATAGCTGGCAGTTTGGCAAGATTATTCAACCTATGAATTTTGATTTTGTAAATTCACATTTGCTCCTTGAAAAATCCCTGACAATTTCCACTCATTAAGCCAGTCAGGGACTATGGAAAGTGAGCTCCAAAGTCACTCAGTTTCTTCCACAAACCGGAAAAGCCTGCCCCCATGTCAGTGTGGGCAGAGGTACACACGTGCCCATTGCAGGATCCTCTGGGCACCCCTTGATCCTATGAAGTAGAGGCATTGATGGAAAACCCTTTACAAGCTGGCAGACCACCTCGGGCAGAAGGCATGGAGTCTCGGAGGCTTCTGCTATCTGCCCATCTCCAGAGGCCATGGCACTGCCATGGGGCCAGCACTCACAGATGTTTCCCAGGCACAGACAGCAGAGGGGCAGACCGCCATAGATCTGCTGAGAAGCCTCAGCCAAGGTGCTGGCTGGGCGCCATTACTGGGTCTGTGGACTTGGCGTGATGATATTAAATCCCATTTCTCTTATATTATGGATGCCATTTCTTTGGATCCAAACAGCAAAAGATAAGGATGTGATTTTATGCGAGGGTGATCGTGCCATGCTACACAGACATCTCAACCCTAAACATTTATTCATCAAAGGGAAACTTGATCTGATTCCACTTCCATGCCAAATAATCAACAGTCAGGCTGAATTATTCCTAGCCCAGCTTTTTACATCAATTCCAGCTGGTGATAATAAATATAAAATCACGAGATAATATAAAACATATATACACATATGTCATATTTATAAGTGTATATATATATATATGTTTCTATATATTTTGCTATAAGACGAATGTACTTTTGTCTTTAAGTGACAACTTCAGATGACAATACTTTCAAGCCCTGAGTTCAAAGCCGACAATGGAAAGAATTGAGAACTCTATGCAGCACCACCCACAGAAGTGGAAGACATGGAGAGTGAGTGACTAGGAGTCGGATGCAACTCAGAAGCAAAAGGTGACATCTGTCAGGGCCACTGATTCCTAAATTCTACAGAGCAGGTGGGGAGGGGGAGGGGCTTCCACAGCAGACACAGGTGATCCTCACACCAAAGGAAAGGGGTCCCTGTGCCAGCTGGTGTAGCAGACAAGCCCTGGCAGCACGGACTTGGTCACTGCTCCATCACTTCCATCAATGCTGAGGGGACCAAGGTAGGCAGAAGTAGTGCTCTGCCTACTTCAGAGTGTTGCTGTGTTAAAAACCACACTGTGTACACCAATTTGCACACCAAGTGAAAAACAGTATACAAATGTATTGTCACCATATGACCAATCTCACCCCAACGCATCAGAGTTTCACCAGTAAATCCCTCCTCTTTTATCAGTGTATCTTAGCAAAAGGAGAACGTGCCTGTAAAAACTCTAAGAGACAGTCAGTACATGGAGGATTAAGCCATATGAAAAGCAGAGGCAAAAAATCAAACTTCTCCCCATGCCTGACAACGCATCCCAGTCGGGGGTAGTGCACTTCAATTAAGTGCTAAGCTTGTAGATGGACTATCAAAGTTCATGCTCAACTGAACTGCAACCTTGCAAAGTGGCCACCACTAAGACTCACCAAGGAATTCCTCACATAAACAGTAGTTGATGTCAATTAACCTTTGTGAACATGAAAAATAAATGGAAAGGTTGAGGAATTAACAAGGAGACAAACACAGATGCTAGACACAAACATAATGTTCCTGGAAATGCCACAGTCACATGGTGGTTAATTTTAGTACACCAGGAATGGCTCTCATGATAAAAGATCTTTACTAAAAATGGAAGTGCATTAAAAAGAGGAAGGGAATCTAATCTATATTTTCCACTATAGCACTCTGATTTGTCCCCCATCCGCAGAGGGAGTGCAAATATTTATTGAAGATATCATACTGGTACCTTCTGAATCAGCGTGAAGGATCAGTAAATACACTGCATTCAGCTATATATCATTCAACTTCCTTAACTGAAGATTCGCGCAAAATTAATTAAATTCATAAGTTATGAGGACATCTCTTCCCCTAAGGAAAGAAAAAGACTCATGAAGAATAGAACTGACAGAGAACAGCACCACTGAGCTCAGTGCCAGCCCTGGGGCAGTCACACAGTTGAAGCCTCCTGTCTCCACACCTTTGCCTTGAAGCCTCCTGTCCCCACACCTCTGCCCAGCCCCTTCTTGCCCTTCCCCACCTCCCTCTGGCAATCTCTGGAGCCTCACCACACAGGTATGGATAATCTAGAAGGCAATCCCAGCTCTGTTCGGACCACTACCCAATGCCCATGTACACCACCTATGTGCACACTACTTATGTGGTCCTGCCCTCACAATTTGGGGCTGGGAAAAGATCTTCATAAGCCTTGGAAACAACCTTGGGGTCATTGTGAATACACAGAGACTTCTGGAAACTGGGTTATGGGAACATACCCTAAAAAAGCAAATTTGGCTCCTTGGATCTTTCATCCCATAAGCAAGGCCAGGCCTTCTAAGGCACAGAGTCAGGGCAGGGCAAAGACTCTGGTTTCATGGGTCTAGTGATGGACTTCTTGAACCCATCCCCCTTCCAGTTAAACTCTCTTCCTTCACGATTCTCTTAATGGTAAACCTTCTGAACAAATTATCTATATCCATGGTTTCATTTATCCATCAACTTCTCTTTGAAAGCCTTTATTTTTTTTTTTGTGATTTCTTGCATTAATAATCTGTGTCCTTACCACCTAGCAAAATTATTTTCATTCACGGCACTTCGAACTTTCTTTTTATTAAATTCAATTGCCCATGTTCAATTTTGGAAGCAAGTTTTGTTTTGTTTTCTGCTTTCAACTGCTATTATCATTCTCCACGTAGGCCCGTATGAGCCTTTAATCCTAACCCTGTTTCTTCTACCAACACCCCCCCTTCCTCCTACCTCCATTCTTTGGAGGTGAGTCCTGGCTGGACCAGGTATCCTTCCAACTCTGCACATACGTGTTCTTCTATTTCCATGGTTATCAGCTCTCAAATAGGTTTGTTCAATTTTCTTGGATCCAGAATGTTTCTCTTCACCTTTTAACAAACAAAATTTTAAAAAAAATTTTTTACACATTTTTGATGTTAATCTTCTCTATGAAGTATTTCCACATTGACTCCACCAAGTCCTAATCATTCTAGATGCTACATAATAAAATAATGCCAAAGTGGGGGCTGTATCTGGGTGTGAGTGAAATGGAGAACACGGTAGTTGCCAAGCCCAGCTACCTGGTATTAGGACTTCCTAGAGTCATGTTCTCATGTGCACAGGAATCATCTGGGGCCATGTTAAAATGCATATTCTGATACAGAAGGGCCAGGTGGACCTGAAAAATGTGCATTTCTAATAAGCTTTTAGGTGATGCTGACATTATTGATCAGTGGGTCACACTTGGAAGGTCGAGTGCCTAGAGAGCTGTGTTGTAAATCTTTTTAAAATATGAGTTTGGATGTAACAGGAGAGAGAGACTTACTTGACCAGTGATGTTTGTCATGAACACAGGAAAAGGGAATGCAATGTTGATCAAATTATTCAACAATTCATTGATTTAGGCAACACATATTTACTTAACATCTGTGTCAGGTTCTATGAACAGAGTAAAAGCAGAGGAAGTCACCACCCTCAGGGAGCTTACATTCTAGTAGGCCAGGGGAGAGACATAATTAAAATGCAAACAAACAAGATAATTTTATAGAGCAATAGGTGATGGCAAAAAGCAGGTGATGCACAGTCTCTCAAAAGGGCTACCCCCATCTTCCAACCAAGGGTCAGAGGAAGGCTCTCCACTGAGGTCATGTCTAAGCTGAGGTCTGATAAGTGGAAACACCCCAGGCATGTGAATACTAAGTGAAGCCTTTCACCAGAGAAAGTGGAAACCGCCACAGCCCACAGTCAGGAAGAGGACTGTAGTGCCACATACTCAGCATCCTCAGATAGCGAAAAAAGCACAGACCTTAGACAGGCGATGTGTGTTCCAATCCCAACTTTCCCACCATGCACAAGGTTAGTAATCCACTCTTTATTTTTAAATTTATTTCTTGATACTCTCTCAGAAGCTTTGCTTGATGACAGAGATACAATAATAAATAATATAGATGTGGTTCTGCTCTCATAAAGTTTCCCTTCCAGTCCTGTACACCTATTTCCTCATCTATAAAGTGAGTGAAATAATGCGGACTCTGCAGAGTCATCAAACGAAATGACATTTAGAAAATTTTAGTGTACAGCACCTAGTAATTATTAGAATCCCTCTTCTTAGATATTTGGCAATGTGATGTTGACGAAATCTATAAGCATTTTGTACACTTAATGTTGATTTTTTGATACTCTACTTTATTTTCCCACTGAGGTTATAACTTCCTGAATTTAGGGAACATAATCTTTTATAGCAATTTATCACCGCAGAGAGTACTTGATTCATGCAATTCTTTAACAAATATTTTACCGAGTGCCAAATAAATAAATAGGTAGGCCAATTGTATAGTGATTATGTTATAAAAAAAAAAAAAACAAGGCTGGGTGCAGTGGCTTACATCTATAATCCTAGCACTCTGGGAGGCCAAGACAAGTGGATTGCCTGAGTTCACTGGTTCGCGATCAGCCTGAGCAAGATGAAGACCCCATCTCTAAAAATAACCAGGTGTGGTGGGTGCCTGCAGTCCCAGCCACTTGGGAGGCTGAGACCAGAGAATTGTTTGAGCCCCAGAGTTGGAGGATGCTGTGAGCTATGATGCCATGGCACTCTACCAAGGGTGACAAAGTAAGACTGTCTCAAAAAAAAGAAAGAAAAAGAAAGAAACAAAACTAGAGCAAATAAGAGGAAAAAAAGAATAATGAGGAAGGGGCAACTGTTATTATACTTGGGGTAACCAGAGGGAGTCTTGCTGGTAAGGTCACATTTTGGCTGAGGACTAAGGACAGAGGAGGCAAGCTATGTGAATTTCTGAGGAACAAGTTTTCAGGCAGAGGAAACAGCAAGAGAACAAGTCCTGAGTCCTGAATGTTCACTGTGTTTGAGAACAGCAACAAGGCCAATGTGGCACATTCCTTCACTTTATAAAAAAGAAATTGAGGCCTGCACAAATCTTCGCAGACCCAGACGTATCAACTAAGTTAATTTTAGCTGCTGTAACAAAATTAACAATGACTCAAACTTATAAGAAGCATGTCTTGTTTAGACCAATTACAATCCCAGTATCCCAGAGCCCCAGGGGACTCTCCTCCAAGCAGTGATTCAGGGACCCAAGATCCTTTTGTATTGTGTTTATCATCTCCCAGGCTCACTTTGGGTGTCAATCACCTGTGTCTGACAGGGAAAAATTGTGAAAGATCATGTATAGGAGGTTTTTAATTGGCAAAGCCTGGAACCACATCATTTCTGCTCATACTCATTGGCTATAGTTTAGTCACTTAGCCCCTACTTAGGACAGAGGAGACTGGGGAATATAGTCTAGCAAAAAGAGAAGGACAATGGACTTGGTGCACAGCTAGCTGGTCTATACCAGCCCAAGTCATTGTCCTCCTAACACTGTGCTTTCTTCCTGTGCAATACACACGCACATCAAAATAATGATCTCTATATGGTGATCTCTACCTTAATGATAGTTGGTACTAATAGCAATGATAAAATGAGTCTGGACATGGAAGAATTCCAAGTTATTTGCTCCAAGCCAAAGCACTTTCTATTGGCCAAGTAGTTGAATGTTACTGAATGAAAGTAACGGTGAAGAAGAGAGATGGAGTAAAGGTATTTCTGCAGACTCAAACAGGGAGAGGGTGTGATGGGAAGGGAAGAGCACATAGACAGAAAACCACATCACAACCCCTACCTCACCCACCTCCACTGGTTCACAAGATCCAGTGTGTATCAACTGTATGTTGATAAACAGTTACTCTCTGAATTA